>NW_013665748.1:328629-346972 GCF_000517525.1 Limulus polyphemus
AAAAACTTTGATAAGTTTTTAATATTCTGTTGTACAAAATGGTTAGTAAAGTATATTTACATTCCCCCTTTTGTTGTTACTTCTTGTTTCATACAGCAATTGTAGCAACTTTATCACTGCCACAGGAAGACTGTTTGTCATCGAGTGAATAATGCGCATGCACGGTTTTTCTGGGGGATACATTCTTAGTATGCATGCTTATGCAGCAAGTTCTCGGTCAGAAAGCGTAATGGTCGTACATACAAACAAGCAGAATAATATAATCCATATGAGTAAAAACATCTGTAAAGCTTTTTGTGTTGTCAGTGAACAAAATATTGCCTTTGAAAAAAAATAAATATCCAAAACTCTAGGGCTATTCAGTTTCTTGATAAATTTTTCTTTTATGCATATCATTGAGATTATTTAGTGTCAGATAACATAATAGTAGAAGACATGTGTAATTTTTTACCTCAGATGAATGTAGGCACTTGACATCCAATATGATAAACTACCTCATGATTGTCATCCTACTAGTACAGTGCATTTAGAAATTTCTTAGTTCTGTAATTCATTGTGATTTTGATAAGTTTTAGCATAGTTATTTTAGAAGAGATGACAAATGAACAAAAACAGAAGTGTAGTATGATGCAGTTTATTATGACTTACAGTATGACAAGTAGTTTTTTACACTGATCTAAAAGTTTAATATTCATGTGGCAATGTGCCATGTCATTTAGTTCATTAATGGAAAAATTTGAATTTATTGTTCCCATTTGATTAATTATTGATCAAACATTGAAAGTATGAGTAAGATTAAGGAATTTTAGTTTTGAATGCTAAATATGCATGTAAATGTAAGGATATGAAAAATGTTGTAGTAACAGAAGGACATTCAATCCCTTGTCCAAACAATTTAAATAACACTACTGTTAAGAAATTCTATTTTGATTTAAATTAAGATTTAAACTTAATCCTAGCTCTTTACATTCGTAACTATCAGTTTTTAAAATAGTTCAAACTAATATTACAAATTACATCAAACAAACAATTACACAAGCTGTAAACCTTAACTGAATTTTTATTGTCTAAGAACAGATTGCATGCAAGTTTCCAGATTTAAACGTATTACCTTCAGTAATCAAGCTCTTTCATTTTACCACAGAAATATATAACCCATAAGAAAACTATCCATCCCTTTAAAGATTTGAAACATCTGAATCAAGTCCAAAACTCAGTCCTCTACAAGTTTACAGTGTAAATGATTTGAATCAAGATTCATTCTAATTGACTAAATTTGCATTCAATTTGACATTATCGGTATCCTTCCTGTAATATGAAAACAAAACTCTATACAGTTCTTCAAATAAGGCCTCACTTACAAGCCCTTATAGAACCATGAATCCTATTTACTCCTTTCACTCATCTTTGGTGTTTTATCAGCAATAAAACTAAAATCTCTTTTGACCACAACACTAGTATACATCTCTCATAAGAAGTTTTATCATAATTTTCGTACACCAAATCATAACCATACTTCTCAGTATTAAAAAACTCATCTTTCATACATTAGTCTTTTGTATGAAATTTTCAGTCTTCTTTCATAAAACAACATTCTCATCATAAGCAGCTCTATTCACCATTTTAGCATTATCAGCAATTTCAAAAATACCGTAGCTGAAAAAGTCACTCAAATCTTTGACATAGTTAACAAACAACAAAGGACCTGAAACATATCCCAAAAATATTGACATTATTTTTCTGCTATTAAGAACCTTGTAAACTGAAAAGCACTTTCATGTAAAAATAGTTTAGAAAAAGCTGATGGGTTCATATAGGTCCCATCGGCACGTTTAAGTTTATTACTGGTTTCAGTGTCAGATATTAGAGCTGGGGGATTAGTGGAATTTGTTTATCTGTTAATCTTTAAGCTTATTAATCAGCTACATTCAACTAATTGATTATACTCACGAGACTTGGATAGTTGGAATAAATGAAAATAGTAATAATTAGAAATGCTAATTTTGATTAGTTGATTATTTTTGTGAGTTGTGACACTAATCAGTTAAACTGAACAACCTTGAATTAATTGAAAGTAACGAGAAATCATAATGGCAGTATTTCGATTACTTGGATGATTGGAATAATAGGAAACACTAATTTCTTTAAGTTAATTATTTTCAATGCTCATAGATAATAAATTGAGTTAATCAACCAGCCTTAATGCTATATAATTGAAATGGCTAGTATTTCAAATGATTTTTTATCATTAAAAGTTGTAGTTATTTCAACTTCTTGCTTCATTGATGTGACTGTTTAAAATCTGATTTATTATATTTAGTTTAAATGTATAACCATGGGGTGTAATGTTACATAAAATTAGTCAAGTTATTAAACATACTTGTTACTCCAAGCCTTGAAATTAATTGTAAAGCAGAAAATTATTTAGTTCTCTCAAATGGTAACACATTAATAGGTAGAATGTTGCATGTATAATTTTTATTTCTATTAGTGAGAGTCATAACCTAATAAATTTTATTCATATGTTTCCCATACTTAGAGTAACTTATTCATAGTGATATGCAGCTTGTGAATGAACATGTTTCTGAATTTTAAAACATATAAAAAGTACTTATAAAAAAACAACTGTTACAAATAACACTACCAGTACATGTAGATTTGTATTTGTACTAATGTAGATAAATAGAAAGGTTAAGCCTAACTTTTGATAACTAACGTAAATGTTTAACAATGTCATATTAGGTTATCTAAATTAATAGAAAATAACAGTTAAAAATACAAATTATCAAATATAAAATGAAAAAAGCACTTTCGTAGATGGAAAGCTCTCCTGCTAGTCAAAATGCAATAGTTTTAAACTTGAAATTAAGAGAAAGGTAAGGCATTGTATAGCCTTACTGATTGATAAAAAGGTAGGGTTTGATATTTTTGTTAGTAATAACTTCTGATATGATAATTATATCAAACTGGTGTATTTACGTGTTTTACAATCACCAAAAAAGAAACCTATCATTCTATAGGTATTTGAAGAACTTGTAGCAATCTGCCACGATTTAATTCTTCATATTGTTATCTGACACTGGGCAGCTGTACATAATTTAATAATTAGAGTTGTTTAAACATTTGTTTAACAAAAGTTAAAGCTTGGAATGGTCTATTCTTTCATTGGGGTGTGTGTCTATGAGCCAGACTAGTATGATATTTCATTGGTGGTAGTGTCCAGGGTCACTGATGAGGAGTGGAATTCTCCAAAACTAGTCTAGCCCATAGACACACACCCCAATGAAAGAATAGAGCATTCCAAGCTTTAACTTGTTGTTAATTTTTTTTAAATACCTCTAATTATTCAATTGTGATAATTATATTTCTCACTACTTAGTACTTTGGTCATCCACTATGTGTGTGTGTGTGTGTGTGTGCTCTTAGCAATACTTCATTGTTTGTGGGGCAGTTGTCAGTTTTATTCGATTGTCTTCTGCCTTGCTGGTATGGAAATGTTTGTCTTAGAAGTTGAATTTCTGTGAACAAAAGAAAAATCTTTAACTTACAACTGAAAACAACTAATATTTCCATCATGCTTCATATATACGAGTTTGTTTTAATGGCATGAACTTCCTTTGTTTTTATGTTGAAGGTAAGGTGGACCAATAAGCAAAGAGTACTGATATTCGCATCTAGAGGTATTACTTATCGTGACCGTCATCTAATGCAAAATTTGCAGTCCTTGCTTCCTCATTCAAGGAAAGGTAATATACTGATTTTATTTTGACAAATTTTCTAATTTGAGCCTTTTACAACTGGCAAAATATTTGCTAGCCACTGTATGATTTTATCCAAAAATAAATTCAAATTTCCAAACAAAAACTAAAAAAAAGTGTAAAATGTTTGTAAGTGAAATTACAGGTGCAGTATTAAATTTTCTTTGGATTTTCCAAACTAGTCTATTTAATGGAATTTTTAAACTTTAAAAAAAATATTATTTACTCATTATAGCTATACAAGGTAATTGTAGAATTTTTTTTTGTCATCTTGAATGTTAATGAACACTGCTGTTTTTAAAAATTATGTTAAGTTTATTGCATGTATGACTTGATAGCTAAAGATCTTTGTATATGGTCGTTTGTAATAATAAATATTTTATGATTATGAAAAAATTGACATTTTTCAGAGTCAAAAATGGAGAAAAAAGACTCGTTGTTTGTTATAAATGAGGTAAGTTTTAACAACTTGTTATCATATATAATAATATAAGTATCAAATATCCATGGATATATAGTTTTATTGCATCTTGTACTTATTATAAAGGTAACAGATTTTTATTCCTATTTATAATTGACTAAATATGTGTGAAATGTTTAAAAGTGGAAATAGGAGCTTAATAAGATTTGTATTGTATGGTGTATTTGTCATCTGACATTTATTTTAAATCATTGTGACAAGTTTTTCAATAGTCTGAGATCCTGTGCCTCAACTATGAGAGATTGACTTCATAGTTCAAAATGTAAAAGTGAAATTTAAGTTTTACTTCATGTGGCACATACTTTGTTGATTCTGATCTAGTCTGAAACTATTTTTATTTAAAAATAATTTAATATGAAATTATAATTTCATTAAATAAAATGAGATTAAGTAGACCTTGTAAAGACATAAGTTGGTACAAAGATAAAATGAAGCCTACTTTATCTAGAGGAGTGAAATAAAATTGTATTATTTGGGGATCCCAAGCTAATATAAAAAGTCACAAATATTCTGAAGAAAGTTTAGGATTTAATTTGTTCAATCATGTGGAAATCACATGTGGTTTATGAAACTAACTTATTTAATCCTAAACTAATTGCTGGTTATGGCTTGACATGTATCTGCCACATTTTACAATAACCATAGTCTCTGCATGTTGTTGTGTATGAAAACCATAATTATATGTAGCAAATTGCAAGTTTTAGAACTTTGGAAACAACTGTCATTTCTCTTTTTTAAAAACTGTTTAATTTTAATAATCTTATCATGTTAAATGCATCTAATATTGTATGTTTTGTTAATTTCAGATATGTGAAATGAAAAATTGTAATAAATCTATATATTTTGAAAACAAGAAAAAAGAAGACCTCTACATGTGGTAAGAAATTGCTTTAAAACTGAAAATGCAATTTTAGTTAAAAGAAATTTTACTTATCAGAATTTTCAAGTTTGATTATTTTTTAAAATGTAGTTTTCATAAATGATACCTTCTTCTCTTCAGGGTATCTAATGTACCAAGAGGACCATCTGCTAAGTTTCTTGTTCAGAATGGTAAGATATTTTTTAACTTTTTAAACGATTTTTTAAAAATAATTGAGATATATTCTTGTTTATTTTAATGTAATATTCCTCTACATATAAGCATAACTAATAGAACTTTATAGTATTGTTTACCAACAATTAACATCATTTTATATAGCAACAAGATTATGTTGCTGAATTACTTTGCAACATCATTTTAGTTACTAACGTGAACCATTATTTTAAATACCAACAGCATGAGTTCAGTATAATAAGGTAAGATATTAAAAAAAAAGGAAAAGATTGTACATTTTACCAAGATAGCAGTAAAAGAAGCAAAAAATGTTTCAGACAAGACTTCAACATTCTTGATGAAAATAATTTTGAAATTTAGTTTTTTTCTTCAAAATGTTTACATCAGTTTGTTTTTTTCTAAAGTTTAAAACAATTATATGTCAGTTTATATTCAATTATACAAATTCTTTTGTGATCAAACTAGCATTCTTTGAATTAAAAAATTTTTAAACCTAAGAACACAGAAATGTAATATATTGCTAGTATTAACTTAAGTAACTGGAACAGTTTTGTATAGTAACTCCCCAAACCATTTTTTTTACTCATTTTTGTTCAAGATGCATTAATTAATTATTTTAGAAAAATGCTCTTTATAACAAAGTTTCATTTTTCTTAGCCTTCACCAAATGAAACTTGAGCTTTTCTTTAGTGCTTATTTTATAAAAACTATAATGGTAAGATAAAATTTTATGGTTGACCAAAATATTTAGTTATATAAAGAGAAGTGAAAAAATTAATTTTATTTGTCTAATTACTAATTTCAATCATAGTTTGTATGTTTCATATTAATTATAAGCATTTTTTCAAATTAGTATGATTTTTAGATAAATTACTCTGATAGAACTATATATATATTCTGTTTTTAAAGTTTCAGGTTGATGTCATATTTTTCTTTCAGTGCATACAATGGAGGAACTGAAATTAACAGGGAACTGTCTGAAAGGCTCAAGGCCTTTGCTTTCATTTGATAAGGTAGGATTACTGTTTTCCAAAAAGTAAACTACCCATAATATTGGAACTGTAGACAATTTATCTGTTATTGAATATTTTTTTGTGTGCAGTCCAAGTTATGGCAGATGCAAAGTGTGTTTTATGTAAACTGACAGACAGTGGGATAAATCATACAAGTTTTGGCTGAAAATATCTGAAATGTACTCTTCATTCATCCGTATGTGAAGCTCTGAATTTACATTATAAAGTCATGAATAAAAGTTAGTTTTAAATATTTATATAAAAAGAAATATTTTTTTGCTTATTTTTAACATTTTTACTTTTAGTTGCAAGTATGGATAAGTTGGTATTAATTTTTTTAATAATTGTCAATGGATTTACATCCACTTTGAACAGTGTTCATCAAATCAGTTTGTTGTAAGACACTCTCTCAAGGAAACAATCAAAACATCATCCAGTATTAGGTTACAGCATGAAAATTGTTACATTTTTTAAATATTTAAGCTTCCTTGATCAGAAGCTTGTGATTTGTGGTGTACTCTATACATAGTTGGGAATATAAACACAAAAATGGTTTCAGAACAGTAATAGAATAGTTATTTTCTTATTTTCAAGATCTGTTTAATCAAGGACAGGGAACTATTTTAATAGTTATTAACATTTCGTGTTTTCAGAATTTTGACAAGGTTCCTCATTTTTCACTTTTAAAAGAGCTACTAGTACAGGTAAGTTGTTTCACTATTTTCAGTAACTTGCCTAAATTGTATTGTGATAATGACTTGTAGGAGTGTCCTTACTTTGTTTTGTTATATCTAAAAATCTTTTAGGAGGGTGGGGGGTAGCTTGCCAAAGTCATATTGTTTTACTACAATTAATGAAAGATTATCAGATTTTTACATGTGTAGAATTTGTTTTGTTCATTATTGTCTCATTTTTGTGCATAATTTTTGAGCACTTTACCAAAATACTACATTTACTCATGTGATTTATTTGTTCTTGAAATATTTTATGTAAGTTAAATGAATGATTTTTTTAAAAATAACTTTACTCATATTGTTGAACAACATAAAAGTGTGTAGTTTGTCAAACAAGTTAGCCATTTTGTTTTATTTGAAGAAATGAATAGTTGTATGTCAATAAAAACTTATCTTGAATATTCTAATTTTTTAAGTACATTCCATGTATGTTATTTTGAGGTTTTTTGTTGTCCTTTGTGATGACAAGCTACAGTTCTTTATATTTACGATTCTTAGGTCTTTGGTACACCATACCATCATCCTAAAAGTCAGCCTTTCACAGATCATGTCTTTACTTTCTCCATCCTTGATAACAGAATCTGGTTCAGAAATTATCAGATAATGGAAGAAGATGGCTCCCTCGTGGAGATTGGTAAGATCTATGTATTATAATGTTCAGTAGTGTATGTATTTTCTTCTTTTCTTTTGGCTAGCTAGTTTGTTTATTATTCTGTGTAAAACATGTTGCTATAGATGGATTTGTATTGAAAGAGCTTTCTCTTATTACTAGTTAGATCCTAACAGCCTTGTCTTGGGTAAAAACTGTTGTTAAGGATTTATTTTGGTAATGTAATTTCTTGTTTTTTTATGTCCTAACAGTTACAATGTTGCACAGTCATTTTATACTGCTAAAAACGTATAAAATATATATTTTTTTAATTCTTAAGCACTTGCAAATGGTTGCTAGTTATTTTTTTCCCCACTAGCAAAAACTTTATTCAACTGCAAAATTAACTTTAATTTGTATATATGCTATTTATATGTATAAATCTTCTGTTGTGTTTTCATTTCAAATATTTTTTGATGATAGTAAAACTCATTGTTAATTACATTGAACAATGTTTTTAATTGAACTATTTCACAAAAGTTAAAAAGATATTTGATTTGTGAAGAAGCTAGTGTATATAGGCCATGAATGCTTGGATTGACACAGTTTACAGTACCCTGCTTCTGACAGCCACCCTATACTAAAAAGGGTATTTCGTTATTAAAAGTTATTGTTTAAATGCCAAAAGCTGGCAAAGCATTAAAACTCAACAGACCTATTATTTGTGTTAATCGTGAACAAATTTAGAGAAATTTGAAGGAAAAAAAACCTCTGCATCTTATGTGATTTCTATTTTATTATTACCTCCAATGGTCAACCAATTGGGCACAATATTTTTAACCACATTGCCAGTAAAGGAATACTGCAGAAGCTGGATGGTGTGAGTCTAGCTCATGTTGTAATTATCCACACACATGATTATGTCATGTAATGTTTACTGCATTGCATTGTGGGTTTGATGATGAAGTAGATGGATGGACCAATAGCAGATAGCATTGTGAGATTGTTTAATTTGTGTACAATTTTTAGAATATTTGTTTAAGTTGAAAATCACTGGTATTTGTTTTAAATGACATAAAGGAATGTTCATACATCATATTTATTAAACAATAATACTTAATAATGTTTTTTTTTGTAATTTACTGAAAATATTTTTTTAAAACTATAATGAAATTTATTCTGAAATTAAATCATGCCTATGGATGTATGTATGCCTATTGAAAAATGTACCATTTGTAAATCTTTAATCTTTTACATTAAGACAAGTGGATTATGATTTAGTAGCTTCCTAACTCTTCTAAAATATATCAAACTGATCATTGAAGGTTTGAAGATATTGTTATAATAAAAGTGAAAACTTGTTTACTTTTGACATTTTATACAGATTTAATGAAGTACCAAATAATTGTTTTTTTTATATTTTGATGCCCTGGGATTTCTCATGTTTATTAGGACCCAGGTTTGTCTTGAATCCAATTAAGATTTTTGAGGGAAGTTTTGGTGGACCAGTCTTGTACAGTAATCCCAAGTACATTTCTCCAAATGTTGTAAGTAGATAATTTTACTTGAAGTACTTTCCAAGGTAGTAAAAGTATAAATGCTAAGTTTATATTAGACTTGCAAAATGATTTGCACTTAGAATATTATGATAGGATTTTTGATTAGTATTTCAAAAAGAATGTGTATTATAACAACAAAATTAACTTTGCTGAAAACGCTATAATGCAATTTCTAGCATCGGGCAATGTTGAAGAAAATGTCTTCAGGCCGTTATAAGGATCGAGCAGAACATAAAGAGTTTACTAGAAACAGGAAGCCTGAAAAGTCATACAACCTAGACCCTCTAGATGAAATATTCACAACAATACCACCTGAAGAAGCCAAGGGAATTGCCAAGAAGACGTTTTTTAGAAGAAAGAAATCATGAATATATATATATATGGTTTTTCATAGTCAAAAATCAACTGATGTTTTGGAATGGGAGAACCATTGTACATCACATTATTGAGGGCTTATTAAAATATGTTTTTTAAATTGTATTCTTAAGTGTGCTCAAAAACCATATTTTAATTTTTTTTCCCCCTTCATGGATGTATAATAGTATATTTTTATAATAGCCAGAGTTTTAAGAAGTCTGAAGAATGTTTTTATTTTGTAGATTTTCTAACATGTTGGACCATCGATTGGAAAGTCCAATGTATCATGATGTGCTACTGAACACACATCACAGTGATAGCTGTGGGGGACATTTTAACCTTGAAGATCAATCCTACTGTTTAGTTATGATTAGGTAGCGGGTGCTGTTGAACGGCTACTCTCATTCTGGTCAGTAGTTCTAAATTAGAAATGACTGAAGTTCAGGATTTCTGATCTGGCCATTTAGCCCATGTATTATATGAGCTGCCATTCAGGTTGAAAATACCAAGTAATAGAACATGAAATTACATTATTTATGTAGAGACTAAAAAGTTGTTTACCCACTTACATCTAGTGTTTATAACATAAACAATTAGGTGTTGAAGCTTATACAGTGAAAAATGGGGTGAATGAAAATGTAGTCGTAAACTTTTGTTATAACTATTGTATATAATGAGACACTCTTGAGTGATTTACTGAACTTACCCCTCTAGTTTCTAATTTCTGGAGAACTGACAAAGAAAACAATACACTAGTTGAGCATGGTGGTTTTGATAAGCCTAAAATATGTAGAATTTTTCATTTTTTATCAGAAAGCAGTGCCATTGGCACTTGTTTTTTATTTTCATTCTATAAAGTATTTTTCAGTCTGTTTATCTTGTAAAACACTGGATTTCAAGACTTAAATATTTGTTTACATTAAAACCTGAAAATTGTACTTTGTACTGTTTTGAAGTTAAAAAATGGATAACTTTTGATAAACAAGTCGGACCAAAATAACCTAGAAGAGCAACAAGAAGTGAAAATTTATAAATCTTGTCAAAACGTCTAGTTTAACAAATAGAACAATGATCATTTAAGATTTAGACGTTTGCAACTGTAGTTCTTGATTGATATTTCTGGGATCAAAATGCAGACAGGAGGAGGAGGTACAATCTCACTACACTGAATGAAGTAGCCATGATATTCAGGAATATGGATGGTGAGCCACCCGTCAAGAGGGAATGCCGTGTATACCCTCACAATCCTAATGCTCGGGAGTTGAAGGTTTTCTCTATGACACTTTTCGAGAAGCGGCTGATCAAAGGAACTTATTCAGTAATGATGAGGAATGGAAGAGATGCATGGATGAAGCATCAACCATATAAATGCCATCTCAAATGAGACCGATATTTGCACTGATATGTTTGTTCAATAAACTGAAAGATCCTGTTCTTCTCTACCAACAGTTTGAAGAGAACTTAATCAAAGATTACATTAAAAACTGTACCCGTGAAATTGCAGTCAAGAAAGCAAGGATCTGAGAAAATGTATTTATACAATATGTTGATCGGATATCTCAAAGGAAGAGGCCAGACTGTCCACCTCTTTGCTACTATGGGAATTGCAGTTGATTTGCTGAAGGGAGGAAGGACAGTTCACAGTGGACTCAAACTTCCAGTGCCCATCCTGGAAACTTCCAGATGAGCATTGATGCTATTGAAAAATGTACTGCACGTCATTGATATGCTACTGAAGGACATTATGCAAAGTGATAAATTGTTTGGTAGAAAAATTCTACTTTTTAGTGGAGATTTTTGTCAAATGGCTAATGCAGTACCCATAGGATCAAATGAAGATATTATAGAATCATGCATCAAACGATCGTCATTGTGGATTTATGTACAAGGATTGTCTTATTTTGTACATGAGGACAACAGGTCAATATGATTTTAATAAATAGCTGCTTGAGATTTTTGAACTGGACCCAAGTATAGTGGAGATTCCGCCAGCAATGATCGTGCCCAGGGATATCATTAGCATAATATATGGTGACTCTCTAAACCTCACAAGTGAGCAAACAATTAAAGATGTATCAACAAGAATTATCCTGACTCCTAAAAAATAAAGATACACTCAAGTTGGATAATGATTTGCTGGCACTCATTACTGCAGAGACAACGGTGTGTAGAAGTGTTGACTCCATAGTTGCAGACGACAAACAAGCAAGAATAAACTTTCCAGTGGAATTCTTAAACCAGTTGACGCCATCTGGAATGCCCATCTGGCTCAATAGTTATGCTCATACGCAACATGAATCCAAGAAAGTGATTGCTCAACGGCACTCATTTGATTGTAAGAGCACTTCATGTACACTACTTCCATGCAATAATTCTCAGTGGCAGTAACAAGGGTGATGATACCCAAGATCGACTTGGATCCCAGTGAAACTAACCTTCCTTTCGTAATGAAGAGACAGGTTTGCGTATTCCTGCCAGAGCCGTGTTTAGTCATGGACAACTTTACGTAGCTTTCAGCAGAACGCAAAATCAAGAACACTTGAAGGTGCTCATTGATAATCAAGAAAATCAGGGAACACTCATTCGAACCCGCGTATTCACAAGAAATGTATTAAAGGAGCTTCTTGAATAAAAATTACTTTTTGACCAAGTTTTATAAATCATTCACAATCCATCTATGCATTTCCTTCTCCAAACATAATTTACAGTTGTTATTTAAGCCAAATATGTATGTAGCACCCCCGGTACCGACGCCTCCGCTGGAAGTATTTTTACCACAGTATATGTGAACTTGAAGGTTTCTTTAAGGGTGTAGTTAGATTCACAGTTTACCTTTCCCTCATTTAGATTTACCCTCAGAGGATTAAAGAACACTTCCTTTTTTTGAAATTGTAATATATTTGCAAGGAATTTTTAAAGAAATAATTATTTGATAAATTCTAAAAATAATAGGATGATAGGACAAGTTTAAGATTTTGAAAAGGCAAACTAGGTCATTTAACCCTGACCTGGCCGGTCAGCAAATTTCTTGTATAAGGTGGCGTTCAAGTTGCAAAAATATCAATACCAATATCATTTAACAGAGGTGCTGGAATAAAAATATTAATTCCCAATGTTATTATTTTATACTATATTAAGATCTGTTTCTTCAATAAAAAAATTTATAATATGAATCAAATTATTCTTTTAGTTTCATTCTGTTATACACAATCAATATATGAAAGGTAACGAAAGATACATAGTTATTTTTAACTTATTGTTACTCTTCGTGCCAATTTATTAAACGTAAATTGGACAGTGTTTGTCCAAGGAATGTGAAGCTGGTAGGAATAAATTAAAATTGGACAAAAATGGAAAATACTGTAGTTTAATCAATATACTTGACTCCACAAATTTACAATGATGTATTTTATTATTACTGGTAATGATATTTAAAAGTAATTTTCAAGAATTTCCAAAATAACAACCAAACAAATTACCGAAAATATGTTCGAACGGTTCATTGTAGCTACTCTTAGAGAAAATGAACGCGTCTTATTTTTTCCGTGCAACCCTTGACAACAAGGTATCTGATAGAACATTGGACTCCTTGATGCTATTTTTTAGCTTATTTAAAATGCGGTTCAACCTGCTGAAAGAACGCTCAACTTCAGCAGTAGAAACCGGCACCACTGTCAGGCATTCAGTTAATTTTGTAAGATTGTCGTAACCGATGTTTGTTTCCACAAGCAATGCACAACATTTTTTTCTTGCTTCCTTGCAACGTACTTGAAGGAGCTCATGTCATTAACATCCAGTCCATCAAAGAAGCTACATCCTCTCGTCACGTCATCATATGTTAAACTGCACATTGACTAAACCGTTTGGAAGGAAGTACATAAGTTGATGAGGGAGATCGCTTGATTATTGAATCGATGCTCCATTTGTTCAATAATAGTGTCAACAAATTTTGTAAAGTTTTGAAGGTTTGACTTTCAGGCTCATTTTCAAGAATCGTCTGCACACCAGAAGCCTTCCTTTTGAGATTTACGACAGCTATAGCAATAGTTTTTTTTACTTAAATCCGTTTGGAAGGAAGTACATAAGTTGATGAGGGAGATCGCTTGATTATTGAATCGATGCTCCATTTGTTCAATAATAGTGTCAACAAATTTTGTAAAGTTTTGAAGGTTTGACTTTCAGGCTTATTTTCAAGAATCGTCTGCACACCAGAAGCCTTCCTTTTGAGATTTACGACAGCTATAGCAATAGTTTTTTTTACTTAAATGGGCACACCGAGTCCCTATATACCACTCAAATGTGCTATAGTCGACGCCACAAGCTGAAGAACTGACGACAGGTTTAGGTTTTCTTTTTGCAACACTGCTGAGATGAGATACTACACATAAAGCCTCATCCAAAACTACTAGGGTAACAATAAAACTAGATTTCTCCATTTCCAGCAAGATACCTCCTGCTAACGATGCTAAATTTGTACCATCTTTGTGTATATGCTCACAGGCCAACATAATTGAGCAGTAACAAATTAAGTCGACATGAACAGATTTGTAGTTACTAAACCAAGCACACTTCAACTGATTCTGGAAGTTTTAGTTCAGGTTATTTCAGTGATATCTGAAACACGCGTTCATGCTTTGAAGACTTGTGAAATAGTAAATACATGTCTTTGATAACATGAAGAATTCTCTTCACAGACATGATTTTATTTCTAGTGTTGGCCAAGGCTAAAGATAAAAGATGAGCCCTACAATGTACATAAGGAATTTTCCTTCCTGCTTTCTCTGACAGTTGCTTACGCATACCATTTTTTTTCCTGAAAAATTGGCGGCACTATCGTAACTGCAAGAAATAATTTTCTTGTAATTCAAGTTCCTTTTCATCAGTTTTCTGTCAAGTGAACTCATAATGATTTCGGAATCAGTGCTTGCTTGATCGGTAATGCTCAATAATTTTTTCCTTTACTCCATCGCAGTCAGTCATGTAGCGAAAAGGGCCAGGTGGTTAGGGCGCTTGACTCGCAGTCTGTGGGTTCGAATCCCTGTCCCACCAAATATGCTCAGCCGTGGGGGCGTTATAATGTGACGGTCAATCCTACTATTCGTTGGTAAAATAGTAGTCCAAGAGTTGGTGGTGAGGACCAGCTGCCTTCCCTCTTTCACTGCTAAATTAGGAACTGTCTACGCATGTATTCCTCTTTGCGCGAAATTCAAAACAAACCATATAGCGAATCAAAATTAATAACTGGATCACATTGTTGATATCTGACGATTCGTCAGCCATTATACAGTACTATTTGTTACTTAATTCCGAGGCGTCACAATATCTAGAATTTTGGCAATGCAGTTTGCAAGCTTTAGCTTTGCTTACATATGTCGAACGGTCGCTCTGATTTTTCCACCCATTGCTTCAGAGAGTCGTCTTGTAGCATAAGAAGATGGGAAATCAAATGTTCATTCTTCGTAGTGTGTGGGATTTCTTCTTTTGATAAGATAGATAGACACTTCTCACAAACGCAACTAAAGCTTCCCTACATTCCTGAGTCGACTGTTGAGCAACTGAAGTGTGAACGGGTCTTTTAAGACCTTCTTCACGAAGCTTATGAATTGCTTGAGCATGTTTCTCGGTTTTAAGATGTTTGTCAAGCTTTCCGGTGTTCCCAGCCCCCCAGTGGCACAGCGGTATGTCTGCGGACTTACAACGCCTGAATCCGGGTTTCGATACCCGTGGTGGGCAGAGCACAGGTAGCCATTTGTGTAGCTTTGTGCTTAATTACAAACAAACAAACTTTCCGGTGTTCCCAGTTGCTTTTCGAAAGTTGGTAAACGGAGTTGTTATGGAAACACCACCTGCTCTATGCTGTGCATCTAAATCATTTAAAAAAAATTCTGCAGTACTTACAAAACGCCTCTCCAACGGACGTATAAAAAAAAACAGCTATTCATATTTCTCTTCCCATTTCTTCTGGTATTTAACCGAAGTCGATGAAGAGGGTGAGGATATTGCAGCAGCATGGGTTGATGAATCAACATCATTAGTTTCAAGACTCGGCTGCTTAAGTTCAATTTGAGCCAAAGGCTCACCATCAGCATCACACCACTACCTGTAGTCTGGGTTTATTTGTAACAAACTGTAGAACTGATTTCTGTGACGTACTTCACCACAGAAAAGTTCAAGTCATAAAGTATAATCCCAATGTTAAAATAACACACAAAACAACCAAATAATGTAAAAACGCTACTATATAAATAGTTTCCGCACGGCCTTATAAAGCATGATCCGCTTTTCCAGAAACATCTACACAACTAATAGTGTCTACACACTTCAATAAATTTGAAGAATGTTCGGTAATAAGTCCATGTTTAGGTTATACAATGTATCTCTAATTCTTGATTCTTTGATACACCCCTCCTTTTCGCGATACACGTTGGCTAGCTGTCAAGGTCAAACACGCCTTTCTTCCAGAAGTCACCAGAATTTGGCGTTATTCCGTTTGTATAATCGTTGGGTCCAGGTATTCGATGAAATAATAGTAAATCCTGACTCATGCGTCACGACTTCCATTCGGTCTTTAACGTCTATCTGTAAAAAAGACAATATAGGTAAAATATGATAGGGGAATTTTTTTTTTTTTGCACAGGGGGAAAATTCCCCTTCCTGAATTTAACACTATCCAAGTTACTGCCAAAGAGGCCTTTCGTCAATACCAGCACTCGTCATTCGGGCTTCACGATGTGAAACAAAAATTTCTCTTAAACAATATATACAAGAATGCATTATATGATTATAAATTGTGGTTTAAAAACCGGAAGCTTGAAAAGCATTAGGCTTAGAAATTTGTTCACTGATAACGATCAGCAGCGGCATATTGGCACGAATCTTGTATATGCTGCTCCATAGCCGAGCATGCTAGCCACTGGTTTATTCAGGACCACCTTTTTTTTAAATTTTGGTGGACCACGAGGGAATCTATTCACTATGTTGCTGCTTCCATTCAGTAACCATGCAATCTTTCTTTGGGCCACCTGAAGGGAGGCTGCAAACCGAAGATTGAAAACCTGCACGTGGCCATTAGTGACTCATGTTGAAGGAAGAAAGTCTATGATATTGGGAAATATGAAATCATTGTGTTTTAACAAACTGACAGATGTTTATAATATTTTCGTGGAATAGAGGAACCAGATTCTTTAACAACTTTGCGATTTTGATCAGATATTTTGCAGTTGATAAAAGATATTTTGAATATGGCACCCTGTTTTCTCGTCTCACTTCAAGATCATGACATGATTCAGTTCTGTTGTCATACTGATGGATTTTGTTTGAATTAGTCTTTCAGAATATTTGCTACTGTACAGGAGCGTACTTAAATTGTTTCTTGCTTGAGTCATAAACTCATTTTTGATGTACATCTAGCTCGTCTAAAATTGCACATTTTTTCATTGAAGTGGATGATGTGGCTCAAAGTGAAAAGAACACAACAACGTCTAACACAAGGTTTTCTATATATATCCCTAACGATGTCAGATATGTTGTACGTGGACACCTACGTAAGGTAGACTAATATTTTGTGATACGTGTTATAGTCGGAGTTTTACTTAAAACTGTATAATTTTCAAGAAACAATGAAACTCTACGAGATCTACACTTTTAACAAAGGTACTTGATCATTATATTAATCCTCAGTGCCGTCGTTTTAGTTTTATTCTATTTTAAGCCGTTTGAATCATCAATAGAAATTTCTAAAACATGTATCAAGATATACTATTATTTCATTGGATTATACACATTCTATATATCATATAGTCAACACAATGACGACATACACTCGTTTTTTTTTGTTTAATTTTGTACAATGACTTGGGGGAAACAAAGGATAAATGTGAAATACTGATTTAAACATACCTTTGATTTGGAAACCGACATGGAGGAATTGAGAGAAACGTGGAAAACATCTGCAGTTTACTTGATTTTATCAGAAATTTAGGCCTCTTGCTCTCTATGTTAATTTTTGAACAATACTCTTTTTCACGAAGCGGCATAACTGCTTTCAAAATTCTAAGATGTTCGTTGTTTTGTTACATCTGAACTGAGTTCAATTACGGAACTGAATATTTCTAGAAACTAGAGTAAAAAAAATTGTCCATTAAAATATTTCCGCAATATTTATTTTTCTTTTTAAATTCTACATTAATATTTTATTATATATGTTATGATAATAAAACACTGAGGATCCAAAAGTGTTTACTCTAAAATACTTTAAATTCCTCTTGGGAGTTTGCTTTCAATGAAATAAAAGTGACATTCACATGCAAAATAACTTGTTTGTGTAATACCTATTACAATACTTAGTATCATTGTAACGTTGTTCTTTCGTTGGTGGGCTCTTTTAAATTATCTGGAAAAAATAATTCAAAGTTCATTTCACGTAGCGATAACAAATACATTTCTTTCTTTGTTAATGTTTTTACAAGCTTGTACATTATTTAGCTTGCCGACTCCGTTTACTAATGAAGTTATAACGGAGATACCATGCTAGCTACACTACACTTACGTAAAAATAAACTTACTTGTACAACATCGCGGCTGATCAATCAAGTAACCGAAAACAAAGCCTTGACACAAAAGCACCATTTGACTGATTCACTCTACTGACGTGAAACTATTCTCTTCCATGCTTTACTGCCTCTCTTATGTATAATATTGTTGAGTCAGCGAGGTCACGTGACTCGTTCTCTCGAACCTTCGGGAATTGTCTGGAGATTACTAGATATAGGGTAGTCTGGTATATATAAGAGGGTGAC
>NW_013665748.1:347916-358603 GCF_000517525.1 Limulus polyphemus
AATGGCCAGAGCTCTCGAATTTGAATCCTATGTTAAGTCCAGCAAAGAGGTACCGAGGTTGGTAAAGTCATCTGGATTCAAGGCCAGAAAAGGTCAGCTTTCAGAGAAGTTTGAGGGACTTTGCTGGCACTGTAACAGTGGCAGTAGAATAGTATTTGCCCCACCCCCAAATAAATATAAGTGTATACAATACAAAAAATGTTCAAAATTTCTCTTGCCCCCCCCCCCCTCAAGTGCAGCTGCTCTTTCTGCCCCACCCTTAATATGGCCAGGGATGGGGCGGGCACATGCAAGGTCTAGAATTCTTTACTTTTATTGTAATACAAATTTAGCATAAGGGTATGACGACAGTAATAACATATTAATAACATTAAATCGATGTAGCTACTTTTCTAATATGTACTTTTATAAAGATCTAGCAACCATGAAGACGAATTGAATTCTAGTGATAAACTGTTAAAAGCAATTGGCAACAGTGTCTATAAGCATCCCAACTACGTGATTGAGTACTTATATAAATATTTCTGTAACAAAAAAGTCACAGAGAAACAGACTTTTGGCACAGTAAATAAAGTGGATAATTTTGGCTCCTGTTACCTCTTTCACATCTTCTTATGGAAACCACCTTCTTCTTTTTATGTTTCGTTTTCCCTATGAATACGTTACATCTACTAGCATGTTTTAAGAGCATAAAAGCCGCTTAACAAGTCCAAACTCCAAAAAAGATTTGATTTGATAAGCAATGTAACAGAATCACTTGTCACTTGCTTTATGGACAAGAAAGATTATTTGAAAACAATCTATATCAATCAAAGACTCTAAAGTATACGAAACACTCAATTATACTTGTAGTAAGACATCAGCATTAGATGTGTTCTAATACGACAGTCTTTATTTAATCACTTAAGGTTTTTTAAAGAAGTGTGTGGAATAGTATTATAACCACAACATGCACGCAATGTCAATTGCTGACGATGCTTTTCGCTCAATACAAAACACATCAGGCCGGACGGTGTACAGCAAACGCAGTAGTGGTCGGAACATTATTTATATAAGCCAATTGTTACAACAATAAATGTGTATGGTAAATGATTAAAGAATGTAGTGTTAAATGTATAGAAAATTAATAGAACTGTCTGTTGTAACTACTTCGTAGGTATGGAGGTTTATTTGGTTCATACAAATCTTCAGTTTTATATTTTGCATTTTGCGGTTTCTATGGGCGTTTTTGCGTATTTTACCATTACCTCACCTCCTGTAGATGGACCTTCACCAAATTTGGTATGGAGGTTCATTGCGTCTATGGGGAGATACATACAAATTTTCAGTTTTGCATTTTGCGTTTAGCAGTTTTTATGGGCCTCTTTGCGTTTTACCACTACTTCTTCCCCTGTTGATGAATCTTCATCAAATCTGGCATGAAGGTTTGTTGGGTCCATGGAAAGATACGTAAAAATTGTCAGTTTTGCGGATTTTACGGGCGTTTTTACCACTACTTTGCCCCCTGTTGATGGATCTTCACCAAATTTGGCATGAAGTTTTGTTGGGTCCATGCGGAGATACGCAGAGATACATGCAAATTTGCGGTTTCACATTTTGTGTTTTACAGCTTTTAGGGGCGTTTTTACGTTTTTTACCATTACATATAAGGGGAGCAACTTTTCATATCCTAAGATAACCTTTCATTATTCATCACAAATTTACAAGACTTCCGTCCTGGGGACGGGTCCTAGTCGAACTAGTATTACAAAATGTCTTATACTGATCTCTTATGACAAGTATACTTAATTTTAATAATGCTTTACTAGTTTATAAAAGACTTTCAACAATTGTATCTCTATTTAGTTTCTGTAGTGCATACTGGTGTATAGAAGACATATTAATACTAGAAATAAACGATATTATAACACCAACATGTTGTATATATTTAATTAGACACTCATCGTTTCGCTTTACAGCTTCTTTAGGAGCGTTCACTAAAACACGAACCGAAACTGACAACACAAAGCTTCAAATGGTTTAAATAATAAATTCTATTCGAATTCATAACGTGCATTTATACAGCGTGCTTTTGACATTGGTTTGTTTTGAATTTCGCGCAAAGCTACACGAGGGCTATCTGCGCTAGCCGTCCCTAATTTAGCTGTGTAAGACTAGAGGGAAGGCAGCTAGTTATCACCACCTACCGACAACTCTTGGGCTACTCTTTACCAACGAATAGTGGGATTGACCGTCACATAATAACGCACCCACGGCTGAAAGGGCGAGCATGTTTGGTGTGACGGAGAGTCGAGCGCCCTAACCACCTGGCCATGCCGGGTCAACTGTTAACATATTAAATAGTAAAGCTTATTGTTGAAAAAAAAATGTATTGTTGGAATAATTAACTGTTACCTGTAGTAAACAAAATTTCTATCAAAGTTACAGAGTGAAATATCAAAAATATAGAATAAGAAATAATTAAAATTATAGGCGCCATCCTTTGTCTCTATTCATCTGTGGTCGTAGTTGTTCGATTAGAAGAGCTTTGAATTTTCTGTCAGTGTACTTGGTGGCTTTGGTGAGGATTTGCACGGAGAATGGTGGTTTCCAGTCAGGTGTTACTTGTCCATGATTAGTTATTAAATGATCTGTAACTGCGCTTCTTTCATGTTGTTGTTTATAAAGAGCGTTGGGTCTTGAAGACCAGTCTGGATTTATCCACGATTTTAGCGGCCACCTTCTCTGCAAGAGAATCGCAATGAAAACAAGTTGTCTAGAATAAACGAAACTTCACAAGAAAATAGTTTTTCAAGAACAGAAATAAAGAGTGACATGTTTCAGATTATTTGAAGTTTAGCCAAAAGAATGATATAATGTTGCACATCGCCTTTTCCCTGCAAGATAAGGGCAAAAGAAATAGTAGGAGATAATGACAACTTTTGGGAGCAATTGCTTTTGTTATCTATAGTTTATCTCTTGTGTTTTGAACTTCTTTACAACCGTGACAAACTGCAAAGCGAAATTTTCCCTGGAATTGTAAGGTCGCCATTTTTAAATATATTTTGTTCTGTTATGTCTTTCACACGACAAGCAGAACTAAATAAATTATTACTTGACATGGTAGCTAATTTTATACATTGTAATAATAATAGCATAACTAGTGTGTAGCTGATACGTTTCATAATGATTTGTTGTAGCTATTGGCTATTTGATCGCGTGTCTGCATGGTTACAAAGATAAATCGGGTTTCGATATCCATTGACAGAGCACAGATACCCCATTATGTACCTTTGTGATTAACAACACACACGCTCCATCAGCGCCACAAAATGAACACAACTGAAATAAAGTACATCTTTTAACGCAACAACTAAGTTAGAAAATATATATGAAACATGAAAAGAAAAACTGTAGTCACGTTCAATAGATTATAAAGAACGTATCAGGAAACACTTGCGTTGCTGCGATGGCCTATCGTGCTTTATATTAGATCATCTACTGTGGCTCAAAACTCACTTCTCTTTTACGAAATGTTTTTAATCTTTCCTTAAAGTATTGTACACAATAATGTTGAAAAAGCACAAACTTGTACAAATAGTGTTATTGTACAAAGTTTTAAGAAATTATTATTTTTTGTCGCTATGAAGCAGTCAAGTACTGTGGTATTCTCAAATGCACTATTTTGGTGCAAGGATAATTGGGGCCCCCCAGTAGCACAGCGGTATGCCTGCGGACTTACAACGCTAGAATCCGGGTTTCGATACCCGTGGTGGGCAGAGCACAGATAGCCCATTGTATAGCTTTGTGCTTAACTTAAAACGAACAAACAAACAAGGATAAGTGGGGTCCGCAGAATAACAGAAGGCTCGGCTGGAAGTGGTATGCAGAGTTAAACTGTATTTTCTGACTTCGATTGAGTTGTGAAGAGTGACAGAGACTTGACGCAGTGTATGACAATGTGAAACTATCTTTATCAGATACACACAACACAATCAAAATAAATGTGTTTTTTTTTACTAAGGACAGCACCTTTAAAGGAGGCCCTATAGATCTATATAGATGATAAGAAGAATATTTTGAACTCTGAAGAAACGTATATATGATACTACAGCAAAAGTTTTGGTCAAATGGTACTAGTATACCTACCTAGCATCTGTTGGCGAGCCAAATGAAATTGTATGGCAGACTGAATACAGCCCCAGGAGACCAGTTGCCTATCCCTGCTTTAGGAGTAGGCATTTATATATATATATATATGTACATTACGATTTTTTGGATTACAGCTGTCTGTCTTTATGGAGCTATTGTTAGCCACGTGGTAAATACGTAATTAGGTTAAGTTAAATATAATTTAGTGTTGGTTAGCATAAATAATGTATAGCGATTCCTTCAATTGTCTTAGTTTGTAAATAGTTTATTTTTGTCTCTGTTGGAATACTTCAAGGGTAAATTTTACAGTATACCGTAAGCCATTTAACCACATTTCATCCTATCTTGTATGAAACAAAATGCTTAAGGTTTTCCCACACTCAAGCTAACACTGAAAACTTCCCTATATTATGGGTCATGTGACTTGGGTGTAATGTTGTTTAAAGAGCTAGAGTCGAGTCACCATGGCACTAACTAAACAGTGTAATGGACAATTATGCAACACTATTTGTTGTTGTTGTGATAATAATCACAGGGGGAGGAGGTACATTCTTTATTGGTATAACTACCGGCACTACATTAGTGGCCAGCTTCTTGTGAAGAGTTATTGTTATTTTTGTGAATCATTTAGAAATGGGTGATGGAAACTTCTAGAATATGTTGTTATTATATTAAGCTAGGGAAGCAGAAGCCTCCATAACCATATTTAGTGCCATTTGATAGCTCTGAGTGAAGCCATACCTGATATTATACATGGTGGTTCAAAATTATCTTTCCTATTTAAAAATTGAATAATTAAACAACTAAAAAAATACAACTATGCAGTTTTTAACATATATTGTAGCCCAACTCAAACAATTTATATTGACATAACATATATTGTAGCCCAACTCAAACAATTTATATTGACATAACATATATTGTAGCCCAACTCAAACAACTTATATTGACATAACATATATTGTAGTTCAACTCAAACAATTTATATTCACATAACATATATTATAGCCTATCTCAAACAATTTATATTGACATAACATATATTGTAACCCAACTCAAACAATTTATCTTGACATAACATATATTTTAGCCAAACTCAAACAGTTTATATTGACATAACATATATTGTAGCCCAACTCAAACAATTTATATTGACATAACATATATTGTAGCCCAACTCAAACAATTTATATTGACATAACATATATTGTAGCCAAACTCAAACAATTTATATTGACATGACATATATTGTAGCCCAACTCAAACAATTTATATTGACATGTCAGTAGACTTCTATGTGTCCACCATTAGTGGTTCCCAGCACCGATATTCGATTTCAAGTCCACATTTGCTGCAACGTGTCCACAGTTACAGTGGCGATGCCATATGTTATCCTGTGCGATATACGATATCCTTCACATATCCCCAAAGAAAGAAGTCTAGAGGAGTGATGTCTGGCGAACTCGGAGGGCATGGAATTGGCCCAACTGGACCAATCCATTGCATTGTGCCTTTTGTTTTTGCACATTTGCCATTTTTCGGGGTAAAACTACTTACTGGACTGAAAACCACATGACAATAAAAACTGTTTGAGTATGGGCTACAAGATGTTGAAAACTGCATGATTGTATTTCTTTAGTATTTAATAATTAAAATCCAAAATAGGAAAGGTAATCTTGAACCACCCTTTATAGTATTATTGTGTTAACAATGCTGTTTAACATCTCTTTACTAGCCGCTGTAATGTTTTATTTTTACAGTCATGGTATGATAAGCATTAACTTTTAAAAGCTAGCTGTGTAACATTAACCAAATTTACGGTATTTTTTACACACACACACAAAACTCGCTGTTATGATCTGGCATTTTGGATGAATCAATGTTGGCCATATAGACTTACGGTAAAGTATGTAAAAGTCAAACAAAGTTAAAATAACGGTAATATATTCTCTAATATAATAGTCTTAATTATTATAGCTTTACCTTAAAAAGTTTGAAACCCAACATGGAATAAGTAATAAGAAAACCCCGAGGCTACTCAAATAACATTAGTTTTACTGTGATGACAATAATGTTTAAATTATCAACCGGAAGACATGGCCTAACAAAAGATTGAATAATCTCTATTTTTCTCCTTGTTACTGAACACCTATGGCTTACATATATATCCATACAAGTTTTTTTTGTTGTTGTTATTAAGGATGCTTGGAGCAGCGGAACATTTGCCATGATTTATTACAAACAAAAACTTGTTAATTTGAACCAGTAGCTCTTGTTACTTCTGCATTTTCAGAAATATAATGTTATTGTTATTTTGATCTGTATTTAAATTTCCTGCATATATAATATAGAATTCTGCATAAATACAAACGCTGGAATTGGGCTACTCTGACCAAGCCATTACACTGAGCACGGTCTTGTATGGTTGCCATTGTACTGGAGTGAAAAACAAAGAAAGATACATTACAATAAAAACTGATTGAGTTGGACTTCAAGATGTTGAAAACTGCATTGTTGTATTTCTTTAGTTATTTAATCATTAAATTTTAAAATAAGATTGATAATTCTGGACCACCCTGTATATTATTCAATTACTAGAACTAGGAATTAATTCTCAAGTATCGCTCATTTCTACCTTCTTGTAACTTCAATTATAATCTTACTTGTTTTCAGTGATGAGCAAGAAAGATGATTGACTAGAAAACACATGTATTAAGATCTAGCTCTGTATGAAAAGGATTTATTTTTTTAGTTTTTAGAGTACCATCATATAAAAGTCCAATGTTGGATATACACGAGTGTTTCAATTTAAAATTGATTAGAGTGTTAAATTTAGTTATTTTTAGAAATGATAATTTATCGCTGGTTGTTTACGTATCTGTGTACGAATCAAATCATACGTTGTGTACTTCAATTGTTGTGAATTGACGCTTGTTGTATTATTGCGTCATGTTACTAGAACCTTCTAAGTTTTTCTTGTTGTTTTGATTGAGTATTATTGCATCATAATATCCCGTAGTGTGTAAAAAGTTCTAGGCCTCGATCGGTCTATAAATACACGTACAAAATGTAGTTCGAGAAAGACAGTGAGTTAGAGAGATAGATAGATTTAGACTGAGCGATTGTGGGTATAGCCATAAAGGGCATATGGCGGTGATTTAGAAAGTGAAATTATCACAGACTGTATTGTAATAACAGAGTAGAGAAAAATAATTTGTATTGCCAACTGTGTACTAAAGTAACTAAACCAGCCTGTGTGGTTTTTGACGAAAAAGAGACGATTATTTAAAGCTCTGGATACAACTGTGGTAACCAACAGTGTAACGAACATTTCTATGTACGTTTGATTTGTATTAATATATTATCTTAAAACAAGTTGACTGTGTGCTGTTTGTTTATTGTTGAAAATTTTCGCCAACAAGTCACAGACACCTACTGTAAAAAGTCCGGCCCATACATATAATTAAAAACCTGATATCCATGAAGTTCTGGTGTGTATGCTTTTCTCATTTTAATTATTTATTTATCTTTAAATTTTATCATGGTAAGTGGTCTTTATTCTTTTATAAATAACATTTTTAATTTCTGCTTCTTTGATGTTGCCCCCTCCTCTCGTGGCTCAGCGGTAAGTCTGAGGGTTCATACAGTTAAAAACCGGGCTTCGATACTCGTGGTGGGCACAGCATAGATAGCCTATCGTGTAGTTTTGCGCTTTAAACAAACAAACAAACAATCCTTTAATTCTATTCTTCGAAATGTTTAAGATTCTGTGATTTGCAATTTACTAGCCCCCCCCCCCCCCACGTGGCACAACGGTATGTCTGCGGACTTACAATGCTAGAAACCAAGTTTCGATACCAATGGTGGGCAGAGCACAGATAGCCCATTATGTAGTTTTGTGCTTAACTTCAAACAAACCAAACCAATTTAATATTTTTGCTTTTTTATATTTTATATTTTTATATTCAAGTTACACTTCTGTGTTTTGAATTTATATTTCCACAGACTTTCTGCCGTGCAGTAACAAGACCTCAAGCTGTTTTATTGTTAATTCTAATGGTTGAACAACACAGTTTGTTATAAACAACTATTCCTAATAACGAGCTTTCCATCTGTTAGGAATGGAAGTTCTTGGAATCGAAACACTGTAATAAAAAATTATTTAGTAAAGGCCTAAAATATAAAATAGAGTACAGGTATTCGTTTATCTGCGGACTTCCAACGCTAGAAACCGGGTTTCGATACTCGTGGTGGGCATAGCTCAGATAGCCCTTTGCGTAGTTTTGTGCTTAACTTCAAACACACGCACTCCATCATGTGTTGTCATCTTTTAGGCTATGGGAAACATTTGAGTTGGAGTGTAACATATTAAATCTATGCTTTTTTCTAATTTATCATATTTTCAACTGCCATACCAATGTTTTGTGTCCCACTGCACAAGTTATGGTAGAATTATCAATATTAAAATCGTAAAAAAATGTTACTTGTTGTCTTTAAAATGCATTTTATCATAGTTCACGCGATCACCTAGAAACGCGCCATGATCCCATAAACCGCCATCTTGGATTAACTGTGAGAAGATGATCGTTAGGGGGTCGTTAAACTGGAAATGGGCTCATTACAGATAGGAGAACTGTGGCATGGTCAACGTACAACATCTACAATGAAACATGCGAGGGGACCGATGCTAATGTGAGCTGCATCTCAGCCTATGGTGTTGTGTGTTATACATATTTACCATGTTTTTTTCACTCACTTTAGCTATAATTAAATAATGAAAAAATATTTTCAACTGTTTAATTTCAGTGCTTTAATAGCGGCAATATGTAGTCCAAAACGTCATTATAATTACCTTGCTGTAATTGCTTTGTTGCTTTATTCTCTGTAGTAGGTAATGTCTATTCTGCTAGAGAGGATATTGTAATAATATGTAGTATTCGAGTTGAACGGATTAGCACTGTTATATTCTTTGTTGGTCGAGTTGATTTTGGCTAAATGTAACAGTTCACTGATACTGTAAGAGAACAAGTGTTAGTAAATGACACTGTTGATTGGACAAAGAAAGTGAGTTTCCCTGTTGAATTCATGCGCACTTTCTTTAGCCAGTTTTACTATGTGATTGTAAAGAGAATATTGTGTTTTAGTTCTTCTGAAATTAAATTATGAGGAAAAGAAAGCTGTAGAGCTAAACATAACCTAATAAATGCGACTGTGTATATTGTGTATTCTATTTATTTGTCAAAAGGTTTTGTTCATTTATCCTCATTTGTTTAGACTCATTATTTTATGCTTATAGAAACTCAGTCAAATTATCACGTACATAATACTCCCCTTATTTCGTGATCGAATCTGCTGTTATTTGCGGATTTTCCTATCTGATACTTTTAAAGAAATTGGTTTTACCTGAAAATATTTCATTTGAAGATCAACATAAAAGTGGTATTACCCTTAGCGCTGAAAGGTACAAGCGATTTTTTTTTATCCAGTCATGTCATTCTTTGAGAAACAAGACTAAACAATACAGGGATTCTTCTTCCAAGAAAATAGTAATCCCAAGTCGCAAAAGATGTGGCGAAACGATATCTGGAAAGAGAAATATGCTACTAGAACACTCACAAATACGGCTCAGTCTGCACAAAGTTTCGATTTGAATATTACTAAGGCGTTTGAATTGTTTGTTTGTTTCAGAACAAAGCCATACTGAACTATCTGCTCTGCCTACTGCAAGGAATCGAACCCCAGATTTTTGCATTGCAAGTCCGTAGACCAACCGCTGTCCCATCGGAGGATGTTTGAATTGTAGGGAGTAATATAGGACAATTTGTTATTAAATATTTATTTTAATATCAAAGTTTGTTTAGATTAAATTTATATTTAGAAACATACATAGCTTATATTGTTAAATATGTATTGCAAAACTCCCTCCTATTTTCCAAAGTTGTAGAAGATTCTCGAGAGTAAGAATCAACATTTGTGTTAGCTCAGTATTGTTACATAAATCTGAAATTTCTATAACGCCTCCACACGGCTATAAATATAACCAACAGGACGCGCCGAAGAGAGTATATATTATTAGTTCGCTATAATCAGTGTGCTATAAAACTTCGGAAGCTATAACTGTGATTGTTATAATGCTTACCAATCGGAAAACTTCAGATATTTGACCAGGAACCTTTACAAAGTTCGAAGATTACAAATTATTTAACTTCAGTGGATTCTCATCGGACATTGGTATTTTTACGAAAACATTACCTAACGTCACCGGTGGAAAAATCGGCGTGTCATCAGTGAAGGACAAAGCTAGCTAACTTCCCGTTAAGCGAATCATACCTACATCAACTCGTAATTAACTCGTTCATCAAGGAAGTTCCAGACTAGAAAGAGGACTTTATATTGTTTATAAGTTTGTGAAACTTTTGTTTATAAATCATTCTTTGTAATAACTATTTGTAATACTAGTTATTGTAAATTGTACTGTGGTGTGTATATTAAAACGTATTTGTGTTAAAAAAGAAAATTGTGTGTATCAATCTTGTTGGCAAATATCATAAACTGA
>NW_013665748.1:359579-365766 GCF_000517525.1 Limulus polyphemus
TCCTCCAACAACTGCTGTAATCTCTCTTCTTGTGTCCTTTCTTTTTCCTCCAACAACTGCTGTAATCTCTCTTGTTTCTTTTGCTGTTCTTGTATTGCTGCCATCAAATCTGCTGAGCTGTAGTTTGATTTGCCACCTCTTGTTTCCATCTTCTTCTTTTTTTTTCCATCCCACTCCCTGACACCAATTTGTTACGTATCTGGTCGTTTGTTAATTTCCCGTAAAAATTCTTTCTGAAGAACTTCAGCGATACAAGTCCTTTCTTAAATAAAACTAGTATATTCTTTCTCAATACAACTTTGCAATATACTTAATTTCCACACTCACTTTAACTTAAACACACGCTATAATTCACAACGATTCACGCACTTTAATTATGGTCACTACCGCTCGCTTGATTCAATTATCTGTCTCTATATCTCTCTATCTGCGATTATTATTTCCGCTTTATTTGCCGGGCTTACATACTAAAATAGAGGGCGCCTAGAAAAGACTAGAGTTGCCAGGAACAGGCATGATCCTTCTAGAAACTACAGCGCGCATGCTTCCCGCGTCATGTGACTTTCGCTGTCGTAACAATATCAACCGTTACGTCTTCCACTCCTACGACGATTAACTTTGCATTTAACTTCTCGTAATTTTACTTTACTTCTCGTCTGCTCTGTATGTCTACTTTCCCGCTCATCTCACACTATTTATATGTTTCTTACTTCATCGTCTTTTCGATATATCCTCAACATCAATAAATTTCACGTGACGTTCGATAATCTCGACATCAATGAGTTAAAAACACAACGTACGACTTTTACCGAGTTACGTAATTAAACTTGTCATAACATTTACTTTAAAATAATTGCTTCTAACTCTCTTGTTACTAAACAATCATAAAATATTTACTCACAAAATAAATAAATTAATAATATCTGTAATTTTATATCATGATACTTTACAGTATAGAAATGTTGTTAATTAGTGACAGGGAGATCTGTGTTTATATTCTGTAGTATAGAAATGTTGTTAATTAGTGACAGGGATATCTCAAGTATGCTGCAGTATTGCCCTCTAGTGACAACTAGTTCAGTCAAACATTTATAGTCTAAACCTAAGAAAGTATGCTGCTTTAAAAATTCTACACCATAGTGAGAACCACTAGAAGTATTTTGCTCATAAAAGTTTCCTATATATTAATGATTTATTTAAATTGATAATATATTTTATTGCCATTATATATTCAGTTTGGATATAAAAATGTTTTACTTTGCTTTCACGCAAAGGAATACGACGGCTATAAATATACATGTATTGAAACTGTAAAAAGCACTTATCATTCATAAACGTATCTCTACTATCAAGCAGGAATTGTATAATAATACTTTTAACGTGCTTTCCAAGTTGTGTGTTCATGTTTTATATATACGTTCCATTATAACCTATTACAAACACTTATATTCATCCGTTCTTGGAAAATGTTGTCTTATACTCCATGCTTACCTCATCAGATAAATTACACACAGAATATCGGAGTATTCAGCATAGAAAGTTAGTCGTTTTTATACCTTAGGCCAGAATCACAAGTGAACCAAAAAATTTTTATTAAAGGCAGCGAATTTATAACGTTATGTAGTTTTACTTAGGTCCAGAGGGGAGAAATGCTACAAAGAAAACACTGGAAGAATAAGTTCTTTTGTGAGTCGATTTAGAAGTATGAGTTACTGTTCTATACTAAGACAAACATTGAAGTAGTAGTTGTTTATTTTTCATCTACGCCTAACGAACGTACTTTTTATATGGACTGTTATACTGTCATAGAACCATGAGTAGAAAACCGATGTTAAACCATCTGTCACGTGAACAATGTTTACTGGGCGTCTTATAAATTTTGGAGTGATTGAAAGATATATTCAGCAAATATTTTTTTCAGTGTGTATTTATTTTATCAATACCTGTTCTAAAGAAGGAGTGAAGTGATTATAATGATAAACTTAAACAAAACGTACATAAAATGTTTAGGTTAAGTTACAAAAGAAAACAGAAAATATTCTGTAAGTAAAAGATGCAAATACAGATAAAACCGTTCTGTGACAGTAGCTACTTAAAGATGATATATGTATGTATAATTTTGTTTGAGGAGATGTTGGTTTTGAGCAGTTAGGAGAATAATACTGTATTTCACCATTCCCTGCTGTATGAAAGTTTAATTCGAGACCATTACTTCACTTCTGCTCTACTGAAACATTTAAAACAAAAACTTTGAGGATTACATTAATAATACAAATATTGTCTAAACATAAAACTGCACGTGTCTATTATTATGTCATAATAGCATGTGTTGAATAAAGTGACTATCTGTAGATGTGTTGTTATGTAATAATGGTGTGTATATTAAATAATGTGGGTTGTCAGTAAGTATTCTACAATTATGTCATGTGTTGAATAAAGTGAGCGGTCAATAAGTATTGTACAATTATATTATAACAATGTGTAAATTGAATAAAGTGAAAAGTCAGTAAGTGTTGTATTAATATATTATAATAGTGTGTAAACTGAATAATGTGAGTGGTCAGTAAGTGTTATACTATTACATTATAACAGCTTGTAAGTTGAATAAAGTGAGCGGTCAGTAAGTTTTGTACTATAATATTAGAACAGTGTGTAAATTGAATATTGTGAGCATTCAGTAAGTGTTGTACGTTTCGGTACGAAAACTGATATAACTATAATTATTCATCTTTCCTATGATACTGTAAAGTAGGAACGTGAAATAATATATTTATATATATTAGTGGACGAGACTTCAGTTTCCTTCCGATTCACATTATAATAAAAACGAAAAGAAGCAAATCCACACCAGAATGGATGTAGCTGGGTAACTGATGCGTCAGCTTTGTAAGCAGGGAAGATAACGTTTCACAATTGAGTAAAGATGTTTATGTTTACAATTTTACTGAGAATGACAATGGTCACTTGAAAACATTTGGAAAACTCAGAAATTAGGTGTAGATCACATTTTGGTAATTTAATTTAACCAAAAACGATTCTAGGATATTGATTTCATATACACACGTGCTTAGCATAATCTAATGGTTAGTTTTTCCAGATTGTGGACTCGAAGATTTATGGTTCGCTACTCGATGCTGCAGGAAAGGAATCTGCACTTTGGAGCCGTGTGCGTTTTAGGAGTGACGGTCAGATCCCACCATTCAATTGGAGTTGTCCAAAAGTTGGATTTGAGTACTGTTTTCTAACTACTTCTGCAAGAAAGTTTGAAATAAACACACGAACTTCTAGTATATATATATAATAATTTGGTTTCTTTTTTTTTAGAAATTCTTGCAAAGCTGTACAAGAGTTATATGTGTTAACTGTCCCTAATTTTGAACTGATAGACTCGAGGGAAGGCAGTTAGTCAACAGCACCCATCACCATCTCTTGGCTATTCTAATCGAATAGTGAGATTTGGTCTTCACTCTCATAACTCACCCACGGTCCCAAATTACGGAACGCGTTTTGCGGGAACGGGACAAGAAACATGGACCTCCAAATTTACAGTCCGTCACACTAAACACTAGAATGGGTGATTCAGCTTACTGGTTGTTAGACGTTCCCATATTTTAAGATTATATAGAAGGTACCGCTTCTTGGTCGATAAAAGTTCTCATATTTCAAGATGATACATATTTGTTTATAAACTACATCTCTGGTGTTTTTGTTGTTGTTTTTTGCGAGAGAATTTGTATGTATGCCGTGTACATTTTTAATAACGTGTTTTATGTTCAGTTTGTTTGTTTGTAGTTTAAGCAGAAAGCAACACAATGGGCTATCTGTGCTCTGCCCACCACGGGTATCGAAACCCGGTTTCTAGCGCTGTACGTCCGCAGACATACTGCTGTGCCACTGAGGGCTTTTATGTTCAGTAGATATGAATTTTCTTCACAAAAAGTGATGATAGTAGTTAATGATGCGGTGAAAGGTAGCCGACTGAAGAGTCATCATTTTTCATGTTATAGCCAAAGAAACTTCTGATTTTGAGAGAAACAAACAGTATCTCAAATTACAAACTTTTTTCTTCCGTATATACGCCCTGTATTACAAGATAATTGATATACACACAATTAATATGGTGTTTTATAATGTCTATTACACTTTTATAATGTCTATTTTGAAAGTAAATCCCGAATTATGAGTATTCATATCCCGTTTCACATAGCACGTATTTATGTATTATTCCCAGAATTTTCAGCGAATATAAAAATACACTTGTAGTTAGCTGAGGTTATTTAAAAAATAAATGTCGCTTACTTACAATAACCCTGTCAGTGGCTAGTGGTAAGCCTGAGAGCTTATAACGCTAATCTTCACGGTACGATCCCTGCGATGGGCACAAGCAAATAGCCCATTGCGCCCAAGTTGCGATAAATCAAATTCAAGAGACATTTAAGTGATTCGAGTCTTAAGTTGTTGAAGATTCACAAAAATAAATAATTTAGCCAGAAACTTAGAAAGTTAAAAATGCGTCGGTCACTTTACAGGCCACCCAGTTGTCTCAGTGGTAAGTCTGAGGGTTTATCATGCTAAAAATCGGGTTTTAATGCCCACTATTGGCGAGCACAGATAGCTTATTCTGTAGTTTGCTCTTAACAGTAAACAAACAGGCAAAATCATTTTACAGTTAATTTTGATGATACAATTTATCTTATGGCAATACAGTAGAAAAAAAGTGTATATTATTTACAGTTTAAGAATTTATTCCAAAACGTTTAAGACAAAAATTCCAGTCTTGCTGCTAGAGTCCGATCAAATATAGTGTAAAGTTATTAACGCCCGATTCAGTTTCAAGGGGGCGACTGGGATTATGTTGTCCGCTAAAGAACATCCTATCACACAAGCTGTTACAAAGATGACGCCAGTGGAGGGATTCACGTACGGACTTTGCAATAACTTAATTTTTATTTTGTTTTATGAGAGTATTTTGTAAATATTGTGTATTTTAATGAAAAGAGTGGAATAATTCCATAAAACAATTGCAGTTTGAGTAAAAAGGCATTATCTGAGTAGAAGTATTTGAGAATCATTAATATAACCTGTTAAAATCTTTGGTGCTCTAAGTTGCTAATATAACACACATAAAAATATAAGGTTTTTTGCGATACAGGTTTTTTGTGGTTGATACATTAGTATACATATTCTTCCTTGCTTTCACTCACAAGTTCTAAGAATTGCTGACGTAATCGCTTTAGTATCAAATAGCAACAACTAAGTTATTTATTTTTGTCACCTTGTTTGTAAGCTAACCGAACAAAAATGATAGGAATAGTTGGTAAAGACAGGTGTGCGTTAAACTAGAAAAAACAACAACAGGAAAAGTACAAGAATTTCACGTAAACAAAGAGTGAGAAAAAAGTGTAATTGGGATACGTGTTGGTTTCACTTTAGCTTTTGAAGTATAATTTTATCCTGCACGTATAGTCTAGTTTGAGCTTTTACATAATGTATTTTAAAACTTGTATCGCATTTTCTAAAACAAATATTACCAGTAAATATAATTTCAACCAATAAAACGCTTTAAATTTATAGTCAAATTCTGGTTATATTTTCAAAAATGATTCTTGTCGTCATTTTTCATATTAGATTACAGACTTATCGCTGAGTCACCAGGGGGCCTGAACTTCGAGAATGAGTCCTCCTATACAAATAGCTAATAATAGAAGACCAATCGTATTCAAACCTCACCCACTCCTGAAACACAAGATATGTCTACCCAAACCACCACTACCAGGAGGAAAAAAGACACCCAGACCCAGCCACCATTTACCATCGACGCCTATCAACAAACCAACAACACGCCTCCCAGCCCCAAGCCACTTTCTACATCATCGGCGCCAAGCTCACCGAACGCCTAAGTAATCGACACCTCCTCCGATCTCTACCTACCCGACGAACCTTTCTCAGTCTTCCGCTCACTCACCAACTACACCGAGAACTCCACGCCTTTACCACCTGCCTGGAACCAGAAACTGTGCCATTTTAAAACCTTGATAAACTCCAGGAGACTCCACAACAGTTTCAAAAATTAATCAACCCCCAGCACCGGACTTCACTTTGCCCTACCTACTTACTTCTTCTCATTAATCGAGCACTTGTAACGAATCAGTCGTTACCAGTGCAAGTGGGTTTTCTCGGGGTACTC
>NW_013665748.1:366638-372664 GCF_000517525.1 Limulus polyphemus
GCCGCTTTGCAATGCCAGTTGGTTTTTTGGGCTTTAGGCCTATCGACTGCCAGGGTCATTAAGGCCGTCAACGTGTTAAGACTCCTCATCATTACTTAGAATGTGCGCGGCTGGAATAATGAAGTGCGCGGCACTTGATTGGTTGTTGTGCGCCTGCGCAGCTTAGAAGGAACTCTGGTCTTTCGCCCCCACACAACTCCGATGGACACGCCCCTGCGCAGAACTCCTTCACATGTATCATCCAAATCTTAAAGGTTTCACAGCAAACGGACACCCCTCTCATTTATTTTAGTTTACTTTGCTCTTCACTTTTTCTTGTCTACAGTTACTCTCTATTTACCTTTTTAAAATTACTTACCTCGTCAGCATTAATTTCCTATTTTCTCAAGTTAAGCCCATATTCCTAGACCACGAGCGGGGTGAAGGAGGATTGTTTAATCTTCGAGCACCCCAGATTAGTAATTATTTCTTCGGAAATAATTATTTTTAAATCTAAATAACTGCCAGGAAAAACGAAACGATCAATCGTATAAAAACTTTCATTGTGGTTATCACAGAAACTGTCCACCTGTGTGTCAGCGGTAAGCCTTATGAACTTAAAATGCTAAAATCTGGTGTTCGATGGACAGCGCGCAAGTAGCCAACTGTGTAGCTTTGCTCTAAAAATATAAATAAACAAAAATCACAGATATTAATTTCATTTTATTAATATACTGTTTATACATAGTTGATTTACTGTAGTATTTCGTTAATTACAACGTATCACATACAAATATAATTATTTTGCATTCTTGTTATTTTTTTATGTCTGCTTGCTTATGTAAATCTTACATTTGTATAGCATTGTATTCTTACATCGTAGGAGATGTACGTTTTATTTTTTGTTTAATGTCGTTTTTAATCCATTTCATATATTACGACATTCCTCCATGTTTAGATAGAATGCCATCGGAAAATAATATTCACTGAAGTGCTGGGTGTGGTCTAATGGATAGCGTAACGGGTTGAGAAATTTAGGGTTCAAAGTTCGAGTCATGATCTCGCTGAATAAGTTTAGCACTTACAGCTGTGGATGCGTTATAAAAAGGACAGTCAGTTTTGTTATTTTGTTAAAAGAACTGGATATTGCTCCTGTGGTGGCAGATTCTACTGACTGACTGCGCTCCCTCTGGATAGTAGCTAAAGATTAGGGGCATCTAAACCTGAACCGTAGAGTCTCTGACCTGGTTGTTTGGCTCATGTGCATAAGGTTTAAAATATAATATATACATAAGTCACTGTTAAGGTTGAAAATTCCAGTTTTTTTAAATAATGTATTGGTTTGTCTTGATTTTGTCAGTTAAATAAATTCAAAAAAATATATATATTTATATAGTTACTATTTTGGAAGCTTTTATTATTTAATATAAGAACATTTATTTAATTTTGAGCCTTCATATGTCAGAAATATGTATATATTATTTTTTATATTAATAATTTTTATGAAAAAACAGATAAATTTATAGACCAACAAAGGAAGTCTAAAAATAGCTCATTTCACTGCTATAGATAAATTTGTATAGAATGGCATCCTGTGCTTTAAATAGTGTGATTCATGACAATCATAAATTCCTTTAGATATAAAACTACGATCTTAAGTATGAACAATGCATTGTATTGCATGTCTGTTTACCTTGTAAGGGTACGTTGTTTACATTAAACAAAATTTATTGCCATGGTAACCAAATTGCCCAATTTTTAACAATGCATGTTTGTACTTATGTATGTTTATGATACATGAATAGCTTTTTAGACTAATTGAACGCTAAATCTTCTGAAATAGTGCGTAGTATATAACCAACATCAGTTATTTGTTCATGAGAACAAAAAGCTTCATTCAATTGAAAACTATTTTTAGTACCATACAGAAATGCAAAATGTTATTGTCGCCCCATCTTTTGAGAAATATTAACATTAATTTTTACTTAAATAAAGCAATCAATTTATATATCACCTGACTACCAGAAATTCAAATACGTAAAGTTTCAACAGCTAAACATTTTCATTTTAATAGATCTCACGCAAAATGAAAGCCACCCAAAGCTTTTATAATGACGATAAAGTTAAAAAACTACATACAGCGGGAAATACAGAAAATTGTTTGAAATATAATATATACACACATATCACAAAAATCGTTCTTTATTTCTTACAGAGGGAATGTGGATTATAAATGTAAATAAATATCCAATTAATCTAACACATTGTTCGACTTGTATAATTCCATTAATTTCCTTCTGCGAGAGATGTTCAACCATGTTTAAGCACATCCATACACAGGAATGCCGTTATTTGAAAAATAACAAGTTCCTTTTTGTTACTGACATGGAAACACTTCATTTCTTATGATCCACAAATGATGATTACTCACACTATCGGTAGACATACAATTCTGTTCGATTACATTCCAATCTTTGGAGATTACAAGTTATTTTTAAAGATTACAAATTATGTTTAAGCACGTTATAGGTGTGCTGGAAGGCCTTTCCTCTCTATTTCGTCCCCCGGCGAGACAGCGGTAAGGTTACGGACCTATAACGTTAAAATTCGGGGTTCAGAGTGTAGATAGTCCATCGTGTAGCTTTGCACGAAGTACGCCACAACAATATATTTATTTCGTTTTATTTTTACAAGTATCTGACTATTATTGTATAATACAGCAACATTAGACTGCTTTCTTTCACATTAACTCTTCTGATTGAAATATGTTCTACTGACTATGGTTACCATTCAGTTCGAAGAATCACATTAACTCTTCTGATCGAAATCTGTTCTACTGACTATGGTTACCACTCAGCTCACATTAACTCTTTTGATTGAAATCTGTTCTACTGACTATGGTTACCACTCAGTTCGAAGAATCACATTAGCTCTTTTGATTGAAATCTGTTCTACTGACTATGGTTACCACTCAGTTCGAAGAATCACATTAACTCTTCTGACTGAAATCTGTTCTACTGACTATGGTTACCACTCAGTTCGAAGAATCACATTAACTCTTCTGATTGAAATATGTTCTACTGACTATGGTCACCACTCAGTTCGAAGAATAACATTAGTTCCTTTGATTGAAATCTGTTCTACTGACTATGGTTACCACTCAGTTCGAAGAATCACATTAACTCTTTTGATTGAAATCTGTTCTACTGACTATGGTTACCACTCAGTTCGAAGAATCACATTAGCTCTTTTGATTGAAATCTGTTCTCCCGACTATGGTTACCACTCAGTTCGAAGAATCACATTAACTCTTCTGATCGAAATCTGTTCTACTGACTATGGTTACCACTCAGCTCGAAGAATTTATTGAATATTCAATTGTATGTGTATATGTGCTTATAAATGAAACATTTGTTAATTAGGGACTAGAACAGGTGTTCTTAAAGTCGAAAATAAAGTATTTGTTTTATAACAGGATAAATGATCACAATATTGTATAAAAGTTTCATCCTTCACATATTTCTTTTAGGATATGTTCAGAAAATTTATAATAAAATTAAAATAACAGGCCGTTTAACCGAGCTAGACAATTTTGTTAAGCCCAAAACAAGTACGTAAGGAGGAAGGAAAAGGGGAAGTCAGTGAATCAGTAAGTTTTTTAATATAATAGTATACTGCACCCAACTAAATTATAATCGGAGTTAATAATATTATACGTATGATAAAGTACAAACCACTGTTACAAGACGACGTCAATTATTCTTCCTCAGTTTATTGTTATGCAAATCAGACAACTGTTGAATAAGCATATCACGTGATCTGAAATGCAAATGACCGGTCATATAGTGTATACCTTGTAGCTTAACAAAATCTTGTTTGAACTGTCACTTTGAAGTGAATCACATAATTTAAAGTATTCCAAATTGCTAATTAACTATAGATGGACCTTAACGACGATGAACTTTCTATGTTTCACTCCTCCCATGGAAAGCTATCGAACGAATCAATGGAAGCCAACCAGCTATTGCTTGTTAGTACGACAAATGTTTCAAAGTGTCGTCAGTAGAGTGTAGAACTACTTCCAAACCAAACCCTCACCACCCACAACACAATCGTATCTGTCTATTCTGGCTCATCGCAACTATAGGGTAACTGTTTCAAGAGTGAATGAGTAAAAGTTGGACTGAAAGTGTCGAAGCTTGTATCCATATAACTTTGTTATTGTTCAGTAATAGTAGATCTAACTTTTATTTTAGATTATTTTATAGGGTATTGTGTATTTACCTACTACTAGTGAATGAAATGTTCGCAGACTCAAAAGGACGTCGTGTCAGTGTAGATGGATATAAACAGACTTTATTAAGATCAGATTCTATGTCAAACACCCAGTAAGGTGAATTCCACTCACAAGAAGGAAAACAAAAACACTCACTGCAAATGGGCTAAAAACACGACCCGTGGACCAACAACTCGCTAGACAATATTTTTACTTATAAACATGTCACCCTTCAACCAGCAGCCATATAGCAGGCATATACTCGTTTAGAGAGAACCTGGAATTAGTTTGATCATGACAATATTTTTACTTATAAACATGTCACTCTTCAACCAGCAGCCATATAGCAGGTATATACTCGTTTAGAGAGAACCTGGAATTAGTTTGATCATGATAATATTTTTACTTATAAACATGTCACCCTTCAACCAGCAGCCATAGAGAGAACCTGGGGCTAGTTTGATCCCCAATTTTAAACAGGAATGTGGTGGAAGTATGGTATGAGAAAGAATAAGTAATCGTGGACTGAATCTTGCAGAATAGTACCATTAATACTATACACATTATAGATACTGCATCCCAAGACCCTTTATGCTGCTATACTAAGGAAATGGACCTTGTTTTCAACCTAGTGGATCATAACGCTTGTCTCCCACCACGATAAACTAACCAAACATTTCTGTAAGAAAATGAGATCGATGGGATGGAGATGCCTGCATGCTCACCAGACTTCAATTCCATCGAGCACGTATGGAATGCTTTTGGAAGCTGCCTCATACTCTGTCAAGTGACTCGAAACACCAAGGATGTTGACGAAGATAATTAAGGCCCATATGATCCTCTACTTTCCAGCATGCCAACTTAAAGATAACTTAATGTATATAATATAGACAAGCTAAAAAAAAGAAAAAGAAAATGATTAAGTTTAACAGAAGTTCAAAACAAATGTTTTTTTTTACAGTCTTGACTACTACAAGTCCTCCCCCCCCCCCCCATGGCACAGTGGCATGTCTGCGGATTTACAACGCTAGAAACCGCGTTTCGATACTCGTGGTGGGCAGAGCACAGTAGCCCATTGTGTAGCTTTGTGCTTAATTTCAAACAAATACTACAAGACTTAAAAATTTTGAAACTGATATGTAACGTTAATAATATTTTATGTTGGTTGTCTAGTTTTAAGTGAAACTATATATTATAACTTATATTAACTCTAAAACTGTTCAGAGCACTTTGCATGTACAAAACAGCCAAGTTAGAATGAATGAACCAACCATATGAAAATATGATATAAAAATTAGCCTAGTTATAGCTGATAAAAACATTTCTCTTTACAAAAACAAACTATATAGAATAAAGGATACAACCATATGAAGATGTGATATAAAAAAGGGGCCAAGAGCAAACTCTGTAAAGAAGTAATGTAAAAGTAGATAAGTTAAACAAGAAAACTTGGTCCTATTTTTATATTAATGTCGTTGCTTGTTCCATTCGCAATAAAAAATGGTTCTACTTTGGTTAATATTTATTCAACCACTTTAATAAGGAGAAAAAAAAGAATAACGATATTTTTTGTTGAACTATTGTATCCATAGTTCAATATTTAAAGTTTTTGTTTTTTTTAAGAATTGAAATGTAATACTACACTAATTCATTCTGTGAATCTTCCGGTGGCCTAGCGGTCAGTCTGAGTACTTATAACGTTACAAGTTGTGTTTCGATACTCGCGGTGGTCAAAGCATAGATAGCAGCACACTGTGTAACGGCCCGGCAT
>NW_013665748.1:373610-381877 GCF_000517525.1 Limulus polyphemus
CTTCCCTCTAATCTTACACTGCTAAATTAGGGACGGATAGCCCTCGTGTAGCTTTGCGCGAAATTCAAAACAAACAAACACTGTGTAACTTTTTTTGAACAACAAAACAAACATTCTGTGAATGAAAAATTACAGGGAATTTACATGACGATGATACGTCTCTGCGTGTTAAGTTTCGGAGAAAACAGAATTGAGTATATTTTCTAATAAATGTCCATTTACTAGTTAAATTATTTTCGTTTCATTGTAAACAAAAAAAAAAGAAGAAGAAGAAAATGAAAATAAAGACAATTACAATGTAGAAAATAGTGTCTTTTTAAGGCCCATTAGTAACACGTTAGGTGATGTGATAACCACCAAGATTTCGGGAAAAATTACACTTGGATCTTGCACACCTATCCAGTGGAAATATTACACTTGGATCTTGTACACCTATCCAGTGGAAATATTACACACGGTACCTGTACGTCTTTCCAGTGGGAATATTACACATGGTACCTGTACGTATTTCCAGTGTGAACATGACACATGGTACCTGTACGTATTTCCAGTGTGAATATTACACATGGTACCTGTACACCTTTCAAGTGTGAATATGACACATGGTACCTGTACGTCTTTCCAGTGGAAATGTTACACATGGTACCTGTACATCTTTCCAGTGTGAATATTACACATGGTACCTGTACACCTTTCAAGTGTGAATATTACACATGTTACTTGTACATCTTTCCAGTGTGAACATGACACATGGTACCTGTACGTCTTTCCAGTGGGAATATTACACATGGTACCTGTACATCTTTCCAGTGTGAATATGACACATGGTACCTGTACATCTTTCCAGTGTGAACATGACACATGGTACCTGTACGTATTTCCAGTGTGAATATTACACATGGTACCTGTAGATCTTTCCAGTGTGAATATTACACATGGTACCTGTACATCTCGCTGGGAAAGTTATTGTTTGTTTCCTCGTTTGTTACTGCACAAAGCTACATAATGGACTACTTTCTCTTGGTACGCTATATCTGGTACTTGTACAACTCCCCAATGGGGACACGATATCTCGTACTTGTAAAGCCCCCTCAATAGGAAAGGCTATATCTGATACTTGTACAACCCCTCAGTAGGAGCGTTATATGTGGCGCTTTTACAACTCTCCAGTGGGAAAGCTATATTGGTACTTGTACAACTCCCCAATGGGGACACGATATCTAGTACTTGTAAAGCCCCTTCAATAGGAAAGGCTATATCTGATACTTGTACAAGTTCCTCTTTGAAAAAGGTAAATTTACGGACTTACAATGGTAAAATTTGGGATCGACTCACCGCGGTGGATAGAGCGCAGATAGCTCAAATGTTTGACTTTGTGCTAAAATAAAACAAAACAATGCATGAGCGCTGGACTTGAAATCTGTGGATCCCGTTACCGAACATGCTCACCGTTTCAGCTGTTGGGACGTTATAATGTTACGATCAATCCCATTTGTCGTTAGCAAAGAGTAGGCCAAGAGTTGGCGGTTGGTGATGTTGACTAGCTGTCTTCCTTTTAGTCTATAGCTTATAAATTAAGGGCTACTAGCGAAAATAGCCCTCGAGTAGCTTTATGCGAAATTCAACAAACAAACAAATCCTCTCAGAATGCTATAGCTACGTTTGGAACTTATACAACTCTCCAGGGGAAAAGCTATGTCTGGTGCCTATACAATTTTTCATTGAGAACGTATATTCATGCAAGATAGCTTTCAATATACATTTATATTTACAGTATTACACAAAGGCCAGCCCGCTACTAATCTGCTGTGATTTATAGTTTGGATAGAGTAAGCGCTTGGATACAAAAAAAAAAGAAAAAAGATTTAGTGTGCATAGTTGTTGAGAAGATACGAAGAAAAGAGAGGAAACAAAGTAGAAACGAACGCCAAAGCCAATAAAAGCAGGTCATAAATGCTTTCTTTCTTGTATCAGAAAAATAGTCCTCTTCCATAAAAGCAATTGTTTGTAAAAAAAAAAGTCAGATATTGAAGGTACTTTCACCAACTCTTAACGAGTCTCTGCTATGCAATGAAAGCTCACCGTCTCTCACCTCCAAGAAGTAAGTGTTTGCAGAGAGCCGGGTCACTTGGTTGAGATCAATACTAGCTGGGGTTTTCGAAAATTGATATGGTGTATAAATGGTGAAGTAGAAGACGTATAACAATTATAAAACTAGAACAGTACCATTTACTAACATAGGGGTTGAAAGGCAGAAATTACTTTTGTATGAGCTGAAGAAGAATAAACTTAAATATTAAAATTTAGGCCCTGAAAAACTAAACGTTACGGACAAAGAAGATTGTAGCACGTGGCTTGATTCATTCCGAACTGTTGTAGAACATTTATTAAAGCAGAGGCTACGTATCTGAACATATAATCACTATAAATAAATAGGAAGCTCGCTGAAAATACCATGTTTTGAGCTGTATCACAAAAATACATTTTCCTTTGATTACCTGCTCATTACTAATTTAAAGTTATGAGCCTCAGAGAGAGATTGCAAAAGTTTGGATTTCTTCTGTTAACGGTTTAAGATGAACTAGGGAAATATCGCACGTGTACGTCATGGATAAGAAGGAAAATTAATGCAGTGTAATAGAGAAGATAAAAGTACATTCTTGCACCACCTTGCTTAATGATAAAACGCCCTCTGCTTGAAGTGTACTTTAGTTTTGAATTAAAATTGGGTACGTATCATTTTCTCAGAGATTTTTCAAGAGGTGTCAAAAGTTAAAATTTAAAAGGATTCCAATTTAGATTTTAATCAACAATTTTCCCAATAAAACATATGAAATATTTACATTTTCCTAAGAATGACATAATTTAAATTTTATCTTTTAAAATGAGATTTTCTCTTCCAATGAGAACGTATCTGGGTTTATTTGGAGGGGAGAGGATTTAATTCATAGAGTTATTTTGCTAACCCCAAGGGTATTGCTGTTCTCTTCACTGAGTTATTTAATTCCAAACCAAATTTTATTCGTACATGGGTCCACAACCAATAACACGTCGTAGTAAATTCTATAGAGATACGCGTGTCCTTCAAACCTGGTAGTTTACCGATGAACTCTTCCCCCACAGCACTTATAGATAGATACAAATCAAGCTCAGAGCTCTTCTCGTCAACACGGCGTCAGGGCACTGTTGGACATGCACGTACAGTACGAAAATGGCTTGCTCTCAGAAGCTCGCAATCAACCCATTTCCTTCTAATTGAAACTTGGATTAATAAATTTAAATTACGTGACTTACATGTTCTCACTGTAGCTTTATTAGCAACACAATACAATCTAGCTTGAATATATCTCTGGGTTTCTTAATTTATTTGTTTATAGCGCGGACTGAAGATTTTGTGCGAAATCTACAAACAGTAAAGTTAGAAAATACGGTAAACAAACAGCTGAACACACTACACACACTTTTGAAATATGTTTATTCTGTTGATGGTAGTATAGAATACATTTAAGTGAGGAAATAAAATTTAAGTTTAAATTTGTGAACGTAATTAAAAGTAGAACAAAATTATAACGATCTTTCTAATAAATTGATTACATTATATTATCTATGGAGTTACTAATCATTGTTCTTTACAATATACACGTGACTGAGAATTCAAACTGTTACAAGTTAATCATCTTTTCTATATTCTCCACTAATACGACTGTAAAGTAACTTAATTATTGTGCTATGTTCTAAGCCTAAATTATATTGCTATATATTTTTGTATGCAAATAGAACTTAAGGTTTTCCGATTTTATATTTTACTGTTTCCACTGATCTATCTCCCGCTTGTGATCTTTATATTTCACACCTCAAAATAAATAACTCAAAGAAGGATTTAAATGTAACACAAGTGTCTTTTTTTATCTGTGTTAAAAACAAATTCATGTATTGACATTAAAACTTGTGATCGTGAAAAAATAGTTGTAAAATAGGCATTAATTATGTATACCTACTTACCTTTCAGCATTTTTCGTCCACTTACAAAATTATCTTTATCTTACAATTGCATTGGTTTATATCAAGTTTGATAAATTGTTACTTAGTGATAAAATTAATTTACTCTATAGAAAAGTTTCATTTATTTAAGTGAAGGGGGATGAATTAAAGTTTGGTACAATATCAATGCAACGTACTTTATTTACGAAATATTTTATCTAGTATAAGCGATCAAATCTATTCGTTTTTACTGTATGACCGTTCAGTTTAGCAGTGAAATTATCTCGAAAAGAAGATTCGAGAGGCTCGAACGGGTATTGCGTGATATCTTGATAAACTTATGTTGGTAAATTATTTAGTCATATTCGAGGGAGTAGCCATCTGTTGATTGGCTGGCAACCCTTATTTAAAGTACAGACTCATTGCTAAAGGTCAAAACAGTTGGTTAGTATTATTCACTTCGTATTGAATATTTTAGATAATCTCTCTCTCTCTCATATTTTTTAAGTTTCTTCATTGTTGCACAGACTGTTGTGAGATTTATTAAAGCTCTTCTCTTTTCTTCTCACATACTACAACAAGTATAAAGTGTATCTTTTTGAATGTGCATGGTAGCAGCTGTTACCAGTTTCATCTTTTCCTGTCGCGAGGATGATATCGAGGAGTTCCATCCACGTATAATCATCAATTCTTTGTGTTTTAGGATTTTCTCCCATAGAAACACACCTATAGTATTATCTACTTTCATAATATTTATTTTTCAAAACAGTTTTAGGTAACAAAAAATAAGAAGAATAAATTGGGGGTCACACTTGAAATGTTAGCGCCCCCTAACAGTGCTTTGGAGGAAAATGTAGTTCCATCTACGATGCGATGTATCGGCATTTTCTGATAGCGATAGAACAGAGCTTGATAAAATTTCGGTATTTTATGGTTCCTGACGTAGTTCAAGCTATACGAGTAATGATGATGTATGAGAATAAAGAACGATGATATACACAACATGGCAGGGATGGGATTGACAAGACTCTACAGTTTAAACACATTTCTCATTGGACAATTGTAAATAAAACCAATAATATAGGCTGATAAAAATCTTCTTCAGCCACTATATAACTGGAAGGAAAAAACAACAATAACATGGGGACAAAGCAGCAAATTTATTGTTAAATATTAAAGACTGAAAACAAATTTTAGTAGAAACGTACCTTAGTAAGAAGTAATCCAGTAATTTTGGTTTTTGTTTGAAAGATTTTCAGCTGAATTGATAGCATGAGACACTAAGTTATTACAGAAAGGATAGTGCAGTAATATTACAGTTATTTTACCTATATATATATATAGACTGTATTATACAGTAATATTACAGTTATTTTACCTTTATATATATAGACTGTATTATACAGTAATATTACAGTTATTTTACCTTTATATATAGACTGTATTATACAGTAATATTACAGTTATTTTACCTTTATATATATAGACTGTATTTTACAGTAATATTACAGTTATTTTACCTTTATATATAGACTGTATTTTACAGTAATATTACAGTTAGTTTACCTTTATATATATAGACTATATTTTACAGTAATATTACAGTTATTTTACCTTTATATATAGAGTGTATTTTACAGTAATATTACAGTTATTTTACCTTTATATATATAGACTGTATTATACAGTAATATTACAGTTATTTTAACCTTTATATATATAGACTGTATTATACAGTAATATTACAGTTATTTTACTTTATATATATATAGACTGTATTTTACAGTAATATTACAGTTATTTTGCTTTTATATATAGAGTGTATTTTACAGTAATATTACAGTTATTTTACCTTTATATATAGACTGTATTATACACACACCCCCCATATGCGTCAGTGTAAAACGTTGAGCTGTTACATTCCGAGTGGAGTTTGTTTATCTGTAAACTTTTAATCCTCTTCATATAAGTTTATTTAATATTCAGTTATCAGTTGGAGCAGTTGTCATATAACGATTTGTTTGTTTGTTTGTAATTAAGCACAAAGCTACACAATGGGCTATTCGTGCTCTGCCCACCACGGTTATCGAAACCGGGATTCTAGCGTTGTAAGTTCGTAGACATACCGCTGTGCCACTAGGGGATTCATATAACGATCGGCACTGTCTTATCATTTAAAACATTTTCTAAACTATCTCTAAACTTTAATAAAGTTTCAACTATAACCTTTAGCAACAGGTGAAATTTTCTGTTTCCGTTTGTAACCAAAATATCGTCGACTAACAGAACGTGATGCGTCATAACTTTTACTTTCAATAGGTTATTTTAACAGCAACATATGTATATTTTCATAACAAGTTTTTATTTCTATTATTCGATTGTGTTTCGGAAAGTTCTTTGTTTTTCATTATTTTTTGCTCTATTGTTTACATGCCAAGTATTTAATTTATGTCACCTAATTTATCTTTTTCCTTGACTATCCACCGTATATTGTTTTTCTAGGACTACTTTATTTGATTAACTCTTTTTGCGTTCTTAGAACGAGCGTAACAAATTCTACTAAAAACGGTGACTATAAAAACTGATCATATGCACCTTAATACACGCAGTATACTGACGGCTTATCTATTTAAGTTAATATAATCAACTAATATTAGCTATTACTGGACAACTTTTAACGTCTGTTCCGTGCATCAAGTATTTCTAGACATCTTCACTCCTAATCTAAGTACTCCGTGATATTATTATTCTCAATGTTTTAGCTTTCTACCGTTCACGTTTTATTGTCATTTTTATTCGCTTTTTGATTCTTTCTTTTAAAGCAATGATGATGCTGAGGAAATGTTACTCGGAGTGCACTAAACCAAGTATAAGCACTGTGGTCATTTTGATGGGCTGCAGCGGTCATCGGAGCTCATTATAACCCAAGAATATTCGTAAAAACTAAAGGCTAAGACTAGTGAGAAATGGTTACATATAAGCACAGAATGTACAGATTATAGAGATTTTCAGTATATTTTACTATCTCCATAAAATAGCCCACTTGGCTGAGTTCCTCTTGGATATTTTCTGTGGCCGATAAAGATAAAATTACGACTGCGTTTAACGTTGTCTCGCTACGGGAGACGAGTCGTCGGCCAGCACCAAGCCTCGTGTGTAAATTCACGTGTCTTTCTATAATCTTTACACAGTAAAAATATAACGGACTTCTACTCCATCTTCAGACAACGGTCTCCTGGGCTCCGAGACGTTATGTCTAATGTAATAGCACGTATTGAACACTTAAATTTACGTCACATACTGAGTATGGTTCTTAGCATGAAATGACTGATAACAGTGCTTTAACTGTCACTTGTTTCGTGTTGTATAAAACTGGGAAATAACTTTTCAAAACTGGGTAAGAGGGGGGATACTGTTGTTGAAATTTGAAGGGAACAGTCACTCGCTTATGAAAAAAGTGAGGGGACGTGTCTCCCTTGTAAGTTACACATGTGTATGTGTATAAAAGTACTACGTATTTCAATGGCAGTTTGATTTCGGGTGAATTAGTAATTTTCGTCGTAGTTAAGAAGTTTGTGCACATATGTCAGCAAATATGTTGAAAAACAGCTCATTCAAGTGACTGTACACACACATATATATCAGCAAATACATGAAAGATTTGTCATTCCTTGAATTATCTATTTCTTGTATTTGCAGAAATATGTACAGTCACCTGAATGACAAATCTTTCATGTATTTGCTGATATATATGTGTGTGTACAGTCACTTGAATGACAAATCTTTCATGTATTTGTTGATATATATATGTGTGTGTACAGTCACTTGAATGACAAATCTTTCATGTATTTGCTGATATATATGTGTGTGTACAATCACTTGAATGACAAATCTTTCATGTATTTGCTGATATATATATGTGTGTGTACAGTCACTTAAGGTTGTACGTATATCGGAAAATACGTTAAGAAACTGATGTTTCAAATTATTCGTGAATTCAGAGTTAACACATGAACATACTTATGTATATCGATATTGTGTGTGACCAGAGTTAAACAACACGAATAAAACTATGTATATCGGATCTTGTAACCAGAGTTAAACCACAAACGAACAGAACTATGAATATCGGATCTGTGTGACCAGAGTTAAACAACACGAATAAAACTACCTATGTAGGATCTGTGTGACCAGAGTTAAACAACACACTAATAGAACTATGTATGTCGGATCTGTGTGACCAGAGTTAAACAACACACTATTAGAATTATGTATATCGAATCTAT
>NW_013665748.1:382732-397588 GCF_000517525.1 Limulus polyphemus
ACAACAAACGAACAGAACTATGTATATCGGATCTGTGTGACCAGAGTTAAATAACACACTAATAGAATTATGTATATCGGATCTGTGTGACCAGAGTTAAACAACACGAATAAAACTACCTATGTCGGATCTGTGTGACCAGAGTTAAACAACACACTAATAGAACTATGTATGTCCGATCTGTGTGACCAGAGTTAAACAACACACTAATAGAACTATGTATATCGGATCTGTGTGACCAGAGTTAAACAACACACTAACAGAACTATGTATATCGGATCTATGTGACTAGAGTTAAACAACAAACGAACAGAACTATGTATGCTGGATCTGTGTGACCAGAGTTAAACAACACACTAATAGAACTATGTATGTCGGATCTATGTGACTAGAGTTAAACAACACACTAATAGAACTATGTATGTCGGATCTGTGTGACCAGAGTTAAACAACACACTAACAGAATTATGTATATCGGATCTATGTGACTAGAGTTAAACAACAAACGAACAGAACTATGTATGCTGGATCTGTGAGATGTGTCAAAATGGGTATTGAATAGTTTATGCAACTGCACCATAGCTGTTATTATTATTTCAGCTCTCGAGAGTTAACGTTTTTTTTTTTTTTGCAAAGAGACAAGATTTCAATAAAATATCACCTATAAGTTACATTTTATGAATTATTGACGTGTTGTATTCCTGCAACTGAAACTTACAGGGAGGAAACTTTGTGACATGTGTTCAGATCTCCAATATTAATACCATAAATAATATATCAGTGAACCTACTTATCTTGTCTCTCATGTTTTGTGTTATCGAACGTGAGCTGTTGACATATCAGTTGTAAACGTGTGGTATACAGATGAACAGGAGTTGTTTACTAATAACTGTTTTTAATAGTTTGATAATTTTTGATAATTTTATATTACCTAGTGGTTGTTGCAAGACGAGTGTAGCCACGTTAATTGATAAATTTTCAAAATTTTCATTCAAGGCACTATTATTGATACAAGAATTGAAAAACGTCCGTCACCCATTAAACAACAATTGTCAACCGACGATAATTGCCAGTTATTTCGACTGATAAAAGTGGGACAGAAGTAAGTTTTCAGACTTACAACGCTAAAATCACGGTTCGATTCCCAGAGTTGTGCACAGAAAATAATCAAATGTGGCTTTGCTCTAAAACATATAAATTATACTACAGCCTTATTAATTGTCATTATATTGTAGGACTAAACCATCAGAAAGCTAGATCACGTGTCTCGTCTCTGTAGTTAGTTTACAACATTGCCTCGACCGCAAGATAAATATATTTATGTAAGTTTATGTATCTGACATTAATCTACAACCACAATGATTATTCGTATATTTCTGGTAGCTTTTACAAGTTTCATTCGCTTTCATTTCTGGAGATGCAAAATGGCACGAAATTTTACGATATAAAGCAAAGTAATACAAGTAACGAACTTATGATGATATTTTATTCTGTAAAAACGACTTTGGGCATAAATTCATATTGGTTGAATCACTATCTTGAAAGTAAGGAAAATAATACAAGTAACAACCTTGTGGTGATATTCTACTCTGTAAAAACGACTTTAGGCATAAGTTCATATTGGTTGAATCACTATCTTGAAAGTAAGGAATATAATACAAGTAACAACCTTGTGGTGATATTTTATTCTGTAAAAACGACTTTGGGCATAAATTCATATTGGTTGAATCACTATCTTGAAAGTAAGGAAAATAATACAAGTAACAACCTTGTGGTGATATTCTACTCTGTAAAAACGACTTTAGGCATAAGTTCATATTAGTTGAATCACTATCTTGAAAGTAAGGCCGCTCTTACGGCTCTGATAAGGAAAAGCATGTTATAATAAACATGGCAACGTTTGTTTTTTTCTCCACACCCAACCAAAGGTGAATAGGTTTTAATTCACTCATTTGTGTTTATCATTTTTTTGCATTTTAATGTTCTACGACAAAAACAGTTTTTTCGAATTTGATGGAATGTGTAAAAATTAATACAGCGTCGGCGTATTTTCATTAGTCTGTGTTAATGAACGAACAACTGGAGTTTGTAAAGGTTATGGTTCAATGATGTGTAGTTCTATCTCTCCCGTGTTCCTTGTAGTGTCTGAATGTAGGTGGTAAATAGTGTGCAACTGGAGTTTGTAAAGGTTATGGTTCAATGATGTGTAGTTCTATCTCTCCCGTGTTCCTTACAGTGTCTGAATGTAGGTAGTAAATAGTGTGCAACTGGAGTTTGTAAAGGTTATGGTCCAAATGACGTATAGTTTTATCTATATCTTACGTGTGTCTGTATGTAGGTGGTAAGGAGTGTGCAACTGGAGTTTGTAAAGGTTATGGTTCAATGATGTGTTGTTCTATCTCTCCCGTGTTCCTTACAGTGTCTGAATGTAGGTGGTAAATAGTGTGCAACTGGAGTTTGTAAAGGTTATGGTCCAAATGACGTATAGTTTTATCTATATCTTACGTGTGTCTGAATGTAGGTGATAAATAGTGTGCAACTGGAGTTTGTAAAGGTTATGGTTCAATGATGTGTAGTTCTATCTCTCCCGTGTTTCTTATAGTGTCTGAATGTAGGTGGTAAATAGTGTGCAACTGGAGTTTGTAAAGGTTATGGTTCAATGATGTGTAGTTCTATCTCTCCCGTGTTCCTTACGTGTGTCTGTATGTAGGTGGTAAATAGTGTGCAACTGGACTGTGTAAAGGTTATGTTCAACCACCAATTTATGCAAGTTTACAAGTTAAACATTAAGAACACTAAACGTCCTTCCACTATTATGGCGCTAAGATATGTTGGTCAGAAAGCAAAGTCGACATTTAATTATCTTGTGACGTCATTTATAAAGTTTTTCTTTTACATAACTTAAGACGTATAAAACAGAATATGCCCTGAATAGAAATACACATTGGGTCTGTAGTTCGATGTCAGTGTCTTTCCATTCAGATGTATCATGTGCTTCACCACATAACATTTTTACGTGCATACGTTTTATCCTTATAATATATATATAGTAAATTTTCCAAGTTAGAAAAATTATAAATATGCAGTATTTCTACAAACATTGTATCACTAACAATGAAAATTTTCGTCTTGTTTCTGCCCAGCTTTGTAACTGACAGTAAAATTTAACAGGGGTAAATATATTCGCGCTTAGCGCAAATGGTGGAATGTATTTCTACTTAAGATTATACGGGACCCTAACGAACCACCATGTAATAATCTAAGTGTTTTAAACTTCCTAAGTATATCAAACATTGAAATTCTCCGTAAACTGCTAATGTAGTCGACACGGTTGGTTTGGCGTCATTTGCGCGTACGAATAGAATTAGAAAAAGGAAACCAAAAATGGACAAAGTTCCAGAATTTTATAAGCTACTAAATAGGCGTCAGTTTGGGGCAACAAGTTAACAGTAATTTTTTTTTTAACATTTAAACAATCATAAAGTAATCATGTTTGTTTATAAGCCTGGAGTTGATTAGATATATTTAGTTATCTGTCGACATTTTTCGTCACGCATAGAAACTGGAATTAATCCCAGAACGTAGTCAACAGCTGTAACTTATGTCGAAATCAGTTTTATCTGGGTTTTTCTCTCTTCCTATTATCATTCATCACTCTCTAGAATCTTTCGAAATATTAATATTGAAAATTTAGCCTGAAAATAAAAGCATGCATTAACACTGTCTGAAGTTATCTAACTTGTATTGTTTTCACTCGTATAGGTGTATCTTTAATTAGTGAAAATCAACGATCGGTTCATTACTGTACAAATACAGAATTGTCAGAGGAAGTTAACACAGACTGTGCCGTATGAAACTAATTAGAGGAAGCTAACTAAGCCTTGTTAAAAGAAGTGAAAACAGATTGTGTTGTATGAAATTCATTACACGAAGCTGACAAAGTTCTGTTGAAGGAAATTAACAAAGATAGTGACATATGAAACGTACTAGAGGAAGTTGATAAAGTTTTGTTAGAGGAAGTTAATGAACACAAATTGTGTCGTATGAAACTCATTAAAAAAATTGAAAAAGGCCTTGTTAAATGATGTTAAAATAGAGTGTGCCGTATGAAACTCACTAGAGGAAGCTGACAATCTTGGTAAAGGAAGTTAACACAGATTGTGTCGCATGAAACTCATATGAAAGTGCTGACAATCTCGTTAGAGAAAATTAACACAACCGTGTCGTATGAAACTTATTAGAAGAACGTAAAGTCTTGTTAAAAGTAGTTAACACAGACTGTGTCGCATGAAACTCATTTAAGGAAGCTAACAAAGACTGTATCTTATGAAGGTAATTAGAAGAAGCTCACAAAGTCAGTGTCGTATCAGACTGGATAGAAGGAGTTAAATATTGTTTCTTGTGTGTTGGTATAGGTTTTTTATTTTAATCGGATTTTTAAAATATTCTGGAAATAATGTTGATTCCACGTGAAATTTAACTCATTATCTCAAACCAAGCAATTCGGTTGTGCAAGGAAAACGGTTAATATTAAAGCAATACATAACTGAGTCCTCTTTTTTCAGGTAGTCTTAGGGATTGGTTTTAATTGACAGTTGACTGTGTTAGTTCATTGCAAAAACTTGCAGCAACATTCTGATACAAGGAACTTATAGCGAATGTCCCCTAAAGTTGCACCTTTTCATGTTGACGCAGAATCGACCTGATTGAGTGTAGCTTGATAATAATTTATTTATAGAATTATTAGGCTGATATTTCTTCCTTTCTTATAGGTTAGAACGTTATTATTATTATTTTTGTTTAATGATAATCTTCGAGTGTTTTGGAGATTTAAGATCTGTTATTATAGTTTAGTTTGTGGAACGATAATTGGACAAGACTGACGCCATGAAATACTTGGTTAGCAAATAAAACGGTCTAGGATCTCAATATTTCTGTAACGTCGTTATAACAAAATGAATGTGAATCTTTGATTAAGTGCAGGATTTCATCAATACTGGACAAATGTGAGGAATTATCTTGAGATAATCAGCTTGTAATAAGGTACAGCGTGTTTTCTATCAAGTTATTTTGTTTTAGCAAAGCCACAGTGAACTTTCTGCCGTGTTCACCATGGGGAATCGAACCCCGGATTTTAGCGTTGTAAGTCTGTAGAGTTATCGCTGTCCCACCGGGAGGCATTTTCTATCTATATCAAAAATTTGATGATTTTGTTTCTGGAAAAGAGAAGTTGGAAAATAAATTAAGCAAACGCAAAAATTATTCCATGGTCACATTGCAACTCGTTTTAAAAGTCATTAAAATGATTAGTGTTGTTTAAGAATAATATTTTTTTAGTCTTAATAACATAGACAAGGCCATGTTTAGTTTTAAATAATTAAAATTCGTTTAAGTTTTTCAATCATCTTGTTAGAAATTCAATGTCCAAAAATTAGTAACTCAAGTTTAAAATCGTACAAGTCAGCTTGCACAGAGATGGTAAGCATACTAAGTAAATCTAACAGGTTAAGGACTTTGCGTAGTGCGTAGTTTAGGATTAGTGTATCCAGTTGCGGAACGGAAGGTCCAAGGTTTGACCCCGCAAGCAGCCACTGGAAACGTTACACATTTTCAGCTGTATGCGTGTTACAAAAGTGATAGTCAATCCTGCTATTCGATTATGAGTAACCTTGTAGGTGGCGAGTGCTATTGCTTGGTCGCTCTTCTCATGGTCAGTATTTATAAATTAGGGATAGCGTACCTGAACTTTGGGGGTCTCTTATCTGGCCGTTTAGACCTTCGAGTTGATAATACTAAAGCTACTAGTTATAAGCTACTCATATTTAAGTTGAAACCGAAGGAGCACTCGCAAACTATACTTTTATGGTGTCTATATCCATTTATGAATTAGTAGGTTAAACAAAACAATAAAAGTGCTTCTTATCTTTGCACTTGGCAAAGGCTCCTGAAGATAATACACCAGTATACCAGTGTTATAATACTACTTGAAACTTCACTTCAGGATCGTTTTTGTTTTCTCCAAAAGTTCCATTTCTTCTCGCTATATAGTAACTTGTACTGGTAAGTCGATCTTAATTACTAATGCACACGTCAACACGGAGGAGTTTACGACAAAAATACTTGAAAAAATATGCCTTACAAATAACCTTGTCTAACACACAAAAAACAAACAAATATAGCTGAAAGTAGTAGTTTAGTGATAAAATGAAACACACTGACGTAAAAATTATGCCTGAAAGTTTAAAGTTTGAGAAGGAACGATGTTTTTCAAATTGTAATATAGCTAAATGTTTATTCCAAAATATATTTACTACAAAACAAAAAAGTTAAATGCAATTGAATATATCTATTTAGAAATTTAGCTAGTTTTGATTATTTGTATTATTACTAACATGTTTATACCATAATACACGTACTTGGTGTTTAGAAAGTTATTACTATAGTACCATAATACACGTACTTGGTGTTTAGAAAGTTATTACTATAGTACCATAATACACGTACTTGGTGTTTAGAAAGTTATTACTATAGTACCATAATACACGTACTTGGTGTTTAGAAAGTTATTAATACAATACCATAATACACGTACTTGGTTTCTAGAAAATTATTACTATAGTACAATAATACACGTACTTGGTGTTTAGAAAGTTATTACTATAGTACCATAATACACGTACTTGGTGTTTAGAAAGTTATTAATATAGTACCATAATACATGTAGTTGGTGTTTAGAAAGTTATTAATATAGTACCATAATACACGTAGTTGGTTTCTAGAAAATTAATAATGTAGTATTATGATACACGTACTAGGTTTCTAGAAAGTTATTAATATAATACCATGATACACGTATTATGTTTCTAGAAAGTTATTAATATAATACCATGATACACGTATTATGTTTCTAGAAAGTTATTAATATAGTACCATAATACACGTAGTTGGTTTCTAGAAAATTATTAATATAGTACCATAATACACGTACTAGGTTTCTTGAAAGTTATTAACATAATATCATAACACACGTATTAGGTGTCTAGAAAGTTATCAATGTGGTCCTATAATACACGTACGTCTGATTACTAAGGATGAGGATGTGTGGTTCGCTGGAAGAGTTCATACGTCTTGCTTGTAATTAGGCGTAGCTCTTCCTGTTTGGATTGATATTAAGACTAACTTGTTGAGCTTGTTTAATGTATGATAGAAACAAAACGTAGAAAGTGAAAGCCGTGATTTAAAACGCTCCAAGATAGTATTACAGCGAAATGTCACCAGCTGCTGTTCCGACCGTGCAACGTGATTGGAATCAAAGTTTCCACATGTGTTATTCCACAGATAGCAACCATTCTAAACATCTCTTTTTCGAAAAAGGATTTTCGTTTGGTAACCTACTTGTCGGGACTTAATGTTTTCACCATGTACATCTAAATGCATGGATAAGTTTTTATAACAGTCGGTACAGGGGCTATATTCGTTTGTTGCCACAATCTCTGTTTATTTATGAGTGTAGTGTTGTTATTAAGGACAAAGTTAATAAAAAAACATAGAACACAGTTGGCGAAATGTCAGTGCTTTACCAGACAATGCTCACAACTTATTTTTAATTGTCATTATCTTGACAAATTGTTTTCAAAAGTTGCGAAATCAAGCAAACTAAATCTGATAGAAATCAGATGTGTTTCTGATAGAAATCAGATGTGTTTTGTATCAGAGATAATATAAATGTTTCTTTCTCAGTTAAATTTTACTCTCAAGCCTTTCATCTTATACAAAAAAAAGATAAATAGCGGATTAACCATATGTACAGTCTTTTAATTTTCAGTTTGCTTTGTTGTATGTAGCACAAAAGATAGTTCTCGCAACTTAGTTCGACGAGCTTGTTGATGATGAAAACTCACCTCGTCATGCAAAATCTTAATATGAATATTACTACTCCCTCTAAGACATATAGCGCTAAAAACCGGATTTCCATACCCAAGGCAGGCACAGCACAGATAGCCCATTGTGTAGCTTTGCGCTTAACAACAAACTAAACAAACAAAGTCACTCTTTCTTTTGATTATTGCTACTATCGCATTATACTAAACAAGGCAAAGTAAAAACATTTTATACGACATTTGTATAAGTTTTAAAAACGTTTAAAGTCATTTATGATAAGATCACGATTAGACCCTTGAACATCTGTAAAAATACCGTAAAAAAAGGCCAGTTGCTCTAAATTTCAATCATTATGCTAGACTAACCATCGTTGTTTTCTCTCTCTCTCTTTTTTTTACCCTAGGTGATTCTGAATGTTAGGTTTTAGATATTTTTATCTTTAGAAAATATGGTTGGTTTGCTGGGAGAGTTCAATACGTTTGATTCCTAGAAGTAAAGGTATTATAATTTGGAGAGGATGTGTGGTTTGCCGGAACAGTTCATACATCTGATTCTTAAGAGGTAAGGACATCATGAGTTGGAGAGAATGTATGGTTTGCTGGAAGAGTTCATACGTCTGATTACTAAAAATAAGGATGTGTAGTTCGCTGGAAGACTTCATACGTCTAACTCTTAATATATTATGATGTTATGATTAGGAGAGGGTGTGTGATTTGCTGGAAGTGTTTATACGTCTGGTTCCTAGAGGTAAGAACATTATGATTAGGAGAGGGTGTGTGATTTGCTGGAAGTGTTTATACGTCTAATTCCTAGAGGTAAGAACATTATGATAAGGAGAGGGTGTGTGATTTGCTGGAAGTGTTTATACGTCTAATTCCTAGAGGTAAGAACATTATGATTAGGAGAGGGTGTGTGATTTGCTGGAAGTGTTTATACGTCTAATTCCTAGAGGTAAGACCATTATGATTAGGAGAGGATGTGTGATTTGCTGGAAGTGTTTATACGTCTGGTTCCTAGAGGTAAGAACATTATGATTAGGAGAGGATGTGTGATTTGCTTGGAAGTGTTTATACGTCTGGTTCCTAGAGGTAAGAACATTATGATAAGGAGAGGATGTGTGATTTGCTGGAAGTGTTTATACGTCTAGTTCCAAGAGGTAAGAACATTATGATTTAGAGAAGATGCTATCCTTCATCTCTTCAGAACTTGGACCTTCATATTCTACTTTCTGGTTTGCTGAATCTTCCTTATCCTGCGAAGTGATGGATGTTTTAAATATTTTGGTTACTTAAGATCCTGTATGGACGTTTTCCATGTTAAAATTTCTAAAAGAATGGTATTTAGACACGAAATAGGAGTTTCATCTTACCGCTCATCACACAACATATTATTCTTTAGCAAAGAAAGAGATGGGCAAAACCTTTCATGATAAATATATAAAAGTTTGCTCCTCACGATTATGTAGAAGAAAATCGCCAACAAAGACAAAACTCAGTATTACCCTACAAATACCCAAACAGGTTTGAAAAGATCATAAATATGTTATCAATAGATTGAATTACTACCCAGAGCAAATCAGCCATGGTAAATATGTTATCAATAGATTGAATTACTACCAGAGCAAATCAGCCATGGTAAATATGTTATCAATAGATTGAATTACTACCCAGAGCAAATCAGCCATGGTAAATATGTTATCAATAGGTTGAATTACTACCCAGAGCAAATCAGCCATGGTAAATATGTTATCAATAGATTGAATTACTACCCAGAGCAAATCAGCCATGGTAAGTTTATTAGCATCAACTCCTAAGTTAAACGCTAAATGTAAAGAGTCTCCAGAGTATACACTTTGTCTGTCTAAATTTTGCTTAAACAAAATATTTCGTATTGTAATTTCTTCAGACTCTGGGTTTGTGAAATTTTTGTCACTTTGAAAACATTAATATTTATTCGTGTAAACTGACGTAATCGTTCTTTGATAATTATTTACTTTACCATTTTGAGACAGAATCAGTTATAAATATTTTAGTGAATGATTTGTAACTTCTACAAATACTTTTGAAACAAAATGTTTTTTTTTTCAATGACAGTCTTCAGAATGTTTGATAAGTTAAATTGATATTAGTTCTTCCAACCGTACCTACAAGCCTCCCAGTGGCACAGTAGCATGCCTGCGGACTTATACTGCTAGAAACCAGGTTACGATACCCGTGGTGGGCAGAGCACAGATAGCCCTTTGTGTAGCTTTCTGTTTAACTACAAGGAAACAAATAAGCCAATCATACCTATAACACCCCTCCTAGTGGCACAGTACTGTCTGCGGACTTATACTGCTAGAAACCGAATTTCGATACTCGTGGTGGGCAAAGCACAAATAGCCCTTTGTGTAGCTTTGTGCTTAATAACAAACAACAACCATAGCTTCAAATATTTATTTTCAAATAGTATTACGAAGAAAGTGATATTCTGTACACAAATCATACCTACCTGGTGAAGAGATTTTGAAATAAGTCAAAATATCGTCAGACATCTCCAACCAGCACAACCAGATCAGCAACAAGCATACAATACTTATATTCTCCAACAAAAACGTCAAAAATGGGTCTGGCGTAACTTAGTGGTCAGAGTCCCGTTGCCGCAAAATAGCACTTCGTACTTTGGGGATATGGATGCGTTAATTGGGCGATGTTTAAATCCCACTATTCGATCAGACTAGCCCAATAGTTGGCGGTGGTGCTTATAACTCTAGTTCACCAATCTAAATTAGGAAAGGGTATAGCAGATATCTTTTGGAAAAGAAAAAAACAAAACAGAAATATATCGTAACTTTTTGTATCAGAGCTCCAATTAGACCTTTTCGAGTGAGTGTCTGGCGATTTTTATAAATGCTCTGGTTGTTTGTTTAAAGTGCAAACGTACACAATAGGTTATTTGCGCTGTGTCCGTCACGGGTATCGAAACCAGATTTTTAGTGTATAAGTCTTCAATTTTATCCATTACCCATTAGGGTACTTTTTGTTGGTTGTTATGCAAAAAAGCTGTGCAACTGGTAACTTGGGCTGTGCCCACTGCGGGACTCGAACCTCAAACATTAGCTTTATTAGCCCTCAAACTTACCGCTAGGCCGTCGACAGACTTTTATCAATACATACTTACATTTGTGTAAAACTGTCTACCTTGAGTTTTACTAACTATGAATATAAACAGGCTGAGTAGCATTATTCTCTACCTTTACCAAATTCAGTCATAAATATGTCCATTTTATTATCAAATATTCTCAAAGATCCGCAAACAGTGCTCGTGATTTCTGAAGATTATTAATCTACTTACCACATGAGGGGCAGAGTATCCCGCACTTACTTTGACCTCTTTCAGGGCAATGTCCATGTAAGCAACTACTTTAATATTCGTGTGAATAAACACATTTTCTCCTCATTCGTTGTTGCGAAAGTGTGCACATACCGAATAGGTCCACATGTATTTATCACATTTCATTAATTTTAAACCTCCTCGAGAACATTTTACAAAAAATACCCTGTTACTGATGTCGTAGCAGCTTAAAACTAATGCAGGTTTCTTATTCTACCGTATGGTGGCATTATTAAATGCTTATTTTTATGTACATATTTATTGTTGAGAGGTATTTAGGATTATCTTAATGATGTATGCAGTAGCGATATAATTCAAATATTAGGTTATATTTGTGCCAGTTTTGCGCGAAATAATTTAGCGAATCACGTAGTAGTCTATCGAAGACTGTTTGTATATTTGCATATTTGTGCATATATTTAGATGAAGTGGATCTGGGTACTTTGTACGCTGTAGTTAGTAATGAATGTTTTTATTGTTTATAATTTATTGATGTGTAATCCATGCCAGGTATATATATTCAGTTACTGGACGTGTGTATGCTTTGTAGATTTTGAAATTCTGTTGTTTTTACCCGTTAGACTTCTGGCACAATTCATGTGTTGTCCAACAATTACTAGGATATTATTTATGTGTTTAACACACGCTAGTTTAGAATAGTAGGTTAATCCTAGGCATTTGGTTGATGTTGTGATTGAGAAAAGTGTTCCACTCATATACAGTTTGGGTGGGACTTTTTTGTGTTTTGTTAGTTTTGCGAAGACCACCAGTTGATTTTTGGGGATATTTATTTTGATACGGTATTTTTCGCAATATTCCACAATAGTCTTTAATTGTGGTTGTCAATTTGTTGCTGCTATTGATAGTGTGGGTGCACTTTTCCAGATTGCAACATCATCAGCAAATTGTGAAGAATATTCTTGATTTGGAACCTTTAGGAGCATATTGTTAACATACGTGATGAATAGGATAGAGTTAACTACCCCTCCTTTAGGGACATCTGCCTCTGGAATAAACGACTCCGAGAAGGTTTCCCCTACATTAATTTTGCATTTTCTGTTCTCCAGAAAGATAGATAGCCAGCGAATAATACCGCGCGTCAGTTCCATTTCTGACATGCGGAACCTTAAACCCTTTTGCAGCTGTGTCAACAAACTGAAGTTTGTGTAAACGCGCCATCAAGAGCTATGACATGACGTCATACCCTTTCTTAGGAAAATGTTTCCTTCTAATGACAGCAGTAAAACTAGCCTACAACTGTAACTTTCAAGAGAACGTTCATGTGGTTTACTCGATGTTGCTTTCAAATCGTTAATTCAAAAGATGTTACTAATGCTGAAGAATATATTTCTGAGAGTCAAATCGCCCAGTGGCTGGTGTCTTGGATTCGTAGTCGTAAGTTCGCGATATACTGTTGTGTCCTTGAAGAAGGGGCATCCTGTTCTAATAATTTTAGTCTACGCAACTACATAATAGATAGCTGGGGAGTAGCCTGCAATGGACTGGCACCCCATCTAGGGGAAATGTGTCAACATTCTTATTATCTAGTGTCATTAAAACCGGAGTCCAACACTGGCTCATACGTGCCATCTATAAACGGGATAGATTTAACTTATGACTAAAGAATTTCTAGCAAACTTACTTCGAAAAGTAACTTTTGATATATATATTTGTTGTTATTGTTTTTATTCTAGTACACCTCATAATTTCGGTGCTCTGCCCACCACGGATATCAAAAGTCAATTTTTAGCGTTTGTAAGCCCACACAGTTACCAAAGGCTTAATATCATTTAAGTATGCCCTTAGAACTACTTATTTCAATGCCAATCATGTTCAACTTAATTACACATTATTTATCGGTAACACAATCTATATTGTACAAGTTTCCGCAGACTTATCCAAGTTGAAGCAGACCGAATACACAATAGACCGTTGGAGCTGCATCGGGGAACTTGACAGGTATACGGTCAAATAAGAGTGCTGTTATTCTAGTTTTTCTTCAGTCATCTTTATCATGAAAATACGCAGTTGATTTCGAGGTGTGGTCAAAACTTGCAAAGTTTTGGTTTGTGAGCCTTTGACAACTTTAAATTTTACTGACACTATCACGTCTACGTTAATCGCAATGGCTTTTGCAGGTAATATGATTCTTTCTGGTAAACATAGCCTTCAGTTTGTGAATGCTGCTCTCTGAAGTTTTATGTATCTACTGAGAAGCTCCCTTTTTGAAATGTTGGCTATTTGACTCTATATCATTTAATGTCCTCAATATACGAATATTATTCAATGGAACGGCTGTAACACATGCCTTCAGCCAATAGTATATAGATTGTTTGTAATTAAGCACAAAGCTACACAATGGGCTATCTGTACTCTGCCCACCACGAGTATATAGACAGTGACATTGGGCTATCGAATGGTCAGGAGTATATATTCATGTGAAAAATGTCGCGGTAGAGCCAAGGCTCGCATCTCCGGAGACACGTAACATTAGTATATACAAATTGTCTTTTCAATCTGCATTTAACCTTCTGTAATCCATTTCTTCTTGCTCGAGCTTATAATACCTTGTGTCAGAATAAATCAAAATATTTTTTCTTGACTGTCATTATTCTCTAAAGATTATTGTGAGGGGACATAATGTAGCAGAAGAAAAGACATACGACATTATTTTTTATAAGAATATAGGTGTGGAGTAAAGTCTTTGACGTTCACAGATGACTTGATGTTGAAAATGCTGTTAACCCTTCGTATGCGGCTTATGTTAGTTTGCTTACCACCCCATGCTCAAAGATACACGAATATTTGCGACGGATCGTTCAAAATATTGCGCACAAAATGTTTGCATCATATGATGTCAACCGCAGTCGCCTACGCTAACATCATGTGATGTCAACCGAAGTTAAAGGGTTAATTGTATCCAGCAACAGGCCGATTAGAGAGTGGATAAATGATTAAATCTACTCTGATGTTTTCTAACTTAAAAGTTATTTTACCCCGACGACAACCTAAAAAAATACTACTACTTTTAGAAACTACTTTACATTTTTTAAATTTCTGAGTAGGAAGGTTGTCAGTATAGTAGAATCAGCTGCAATCTTTGGAAAATCGTGTTATACAATCAGATAATGCATGTAAGATCTAGAAAAGGAATGCTATATTAAAATCATGTTATACAATCAGATGATACATGTAGGATCTAGAAAATGAATGCTATATTAAAATCGTGTTATACAATCAGATGATACATGTAGGATCTAGAAAATGAATGCTATATTAAAATCGTGTTATACAATCAAATAATACATGTAGGATCTAGAAAGTGAATGCTATATTAAAATCGTGTTATACAATCAGATGATACATGTAGAATATAGAAAAGGAATGCTATTTTATGTTAATTCGTATTTGTTTTTTGACGCACAAAGTTACAAAATGGGCTATATGCACTGTGTCTACCGCAAGGAATCGAATTCTGGATTTTAGTGTTAAAAGCCCTGAAGCTTACTTTAAGCCATAGGAAAACTATTTGGGTTCTAAGTATTCTTTTGATTCTGGAAGTATTATTTATTGTCTTAAATGCAGTGATTTTAAAGTTATCGT
>NW_013665748.1:398257-403207 GCF_000517525.1 Limulus polyphemus
CAATCAATCACCATAGATCAAAACTAAAAATTAACCCAATAATGAACATAACTAATTTAATATAAAATTCTATTTATTCTATTAAAATATAAAATTCTATTATATTTCAACCAATGAAGCATTAAAGAAAAGATAAAATATGGCTTGCTGACTTTGAATTGTATTATATTGGTGAAACTTAATGTCTTCACCTCAAAATTAACACGATCTTGCACATATTCATGTCACACATAAACACACACATCTTAATCTCAGTCTAAGTATTCGAGTATTCACTGCGATCTTTTGGAATTTTTTTTTCACGTGGTTTCGCTTTTCACTCCGTTAGGTTAAAACAAAATATATAGTCATAATTTGAAAGCTAGTTGGATAACTTTGGTTCTTTGAACGTGTGTGCAATATTTTGTTGATAAGCGATACTTTTCCGTTAATATATTTTACTCTGTAAACTTTCAACATCTGTAGCTTTTGATAAACAAAATCGTAAATTATCATCAAAAATAATACATAAAAATTTTAAATGACTAAATGTTATTAGTAAATTTAGGTCTCTTTTTGAAGCTAATAAGAAGTATCTGTAAACCATGAAATCAGTGTATCAACTAGCAAAATAGGTTGTGTACATATATATATATATATATGTGTGTGTGCTATAAAAAATCTAGATTAAAATGCTAAATTTACAAAAGATGTTAAACATTATTGTTATTTGGAGCATACCGAGTGTGTTACATAGTTAAGTTCACGGTTATCAGTCTGTGGAACATCTAGTGTCGTTGCTGACCATTTAGCTGTATGTATTCCAAAGTTCAATGCCCCTTACTTTGAACCTAAATCCACGGCTTTCGGGCTCCTATATGTCCATACATTAAGGAAATATTGTATGTTTATTACGTTATTAGTGCAAATTCAATTGTGAAAATTCACATACTCAAAGTTCTAAAACACTGATGATTTATTCTGACAAATAGCAAGCACTGAATTCGAAGAAAACTGTGAATAAAATGAAAACCATTAGAGTTTGTAAAGAGAGCTCAAACTGAACAATTTGTAGTAGACGACACTCGAAACGTTTTTAATACAAACTTAAATTCGAAACAACAAATAAAGGAACTTCTTCGTTAGAAATTGTTTTTTTTTATTTATTTGGAAGTGTGGAGCGTATTATTAGGATATAATAGAAACCATCAGTGCATCTTTAAAGCACAGTGACAGATTTTGACAAATGTTATTTTGTCCTAACTTTCGTCTGATTGTTTTTTCTTTTGTTACTCTTAAATCTGGAACTGTTTGAGGAGACAATTTTGTGAACACATCTACACAAGTAATTAGATTTACAGGTTCTTAAAGCTGTAAGTAAGTCTGTTATATTAAATTAGCTTTATTAATTACTGGGTTTTTAGTTTTGATCTATATAGCTAGCTCTCTTTGATCACAAGTTAACGATAAGAATATGAGAATAAATAATATTTCTAGGATCAAAAAACTAATTAGAACCAAAATGGTTCTCCTGCGGCTCAAAGAAATAAAGTGTAAAAAAATTTAAGTGTGCTTTTATGCAAATAATAAGTCATTAATAAGACGTTAACAAGTGTGACGGAATTATTATTATATATTTATTTTGAGGTCGATGTTTGTTTGGATTGAATTTATATTTGAAAATGTGCATGGCGTGTACTGTTAAATATGTATTGCGATATTCCCGCCTATTCTATAAAGTTGTCGAAGATTCTCGAGTGTAAGAATCAACAATATATGTGTGTGTACGTAAACGCTAGTGTTGGCGTCAGTATTGTTACGTAATTTCGAGAAATTCTCCACACGCCTATAAATATAACCAACGCGACGCGCCAAAAAACAGTACCTATTATTGGTTTGCTATAAACTTCGGAAGTTATAACTGTGATTGTTACACCACTTATTAATCGGAATACTTCAGATATTTGACCAGAAACATTTATAAATTTCGAACATTACAAACCATTTAACTTCAGTGGATTCACATCGGACATTAGTACTTTTACGAAGATATTATATAACTTCAGCGGTAAAAGAATCTTGACCTGTAATCGGCGTGTGATGAGCAAGAACTAAAGAGCTAGCTAGCTCCTTTTTAAGTGAATTGTACCTACATCAACTCGAAATTATCTCGCTCATCGTGAACCCTCGATAAGACATCAAGGAAGTTCCAGAATAGAAAGAAGACTTTATACTGCTTGTAAAACTTTGTATATAAATCATTGTTTGTTATAACTATTTGTAATAACTGTTATTGTAAAATGTATTGTTTATATATTAAAACATATTTCTATTAAAAAAGAAACTGTTTGTATCAATCTTGTTGCCAAATATCATAAATTGGAGATACATCGGCATTTATTTAACTACTAAATTTCAATTATCATTTAGCTCGGTTTTAGACCATTCAGAATTATAAAACATAACACAGATGTTGTCTAAGAAAATCTCCTTAATTTTGTATGATAATAAACAGTCGAAACACGATATAAAAAAGCTAAATATAGTAACAAACCAATTAATCCGTTATCCTTCCTTGCTTGGATATAACTTAGCACTCTATATCCAAGCACGATGTTCTCAAAGAACAAATTCTTATAAATCTATTCAATGTGATGTTAATAATATTTGACTTTCAAAATCGTTTTACATTTTATTCTTTTGTTTTAGAACACTTGTATCCCACCAATTAAACATGGCATAAATTTATTTTGTTGGTTATGAAATACGGAAGTGTTATTTTCGGAAATCTGTTTTAATCATACGGCTTTAAAAATGTATTTAAAAGGTTAGATTTTCACGTATTCTTTCCTTCGAAAATGATCCCACGTTATATGTAATATTGCGTATACTGATAAAACAGTTATCATGTTTTCATTCAAGCACTTGAAGTTTTAATATAGTTTAAAGGAAAAAACTTTCATCATTTACGAAGCTGTAATTTACTTATTTGTGCAGATGTGTTAACAAGATTACCTCCTCAAATAGTTTCAGATTTAAGAACAACAAATAAATATAACAGACATCAGACCGACGTTGGAACAAAATGACATTTGTCAAAATCTGTCATTGTGCTTTAAGGATGTACTAATATTTTTCATTATATCCTAATAATAAGATCTATACTTCCAAATAAATAAATAAAATGTTCTGATGCAGAAGTTTATATATATATTTTATGATGTTTCGAATTCAGGTTTGTATGAAAGATTTAAGGGATGAGAGAAATTATACCGCGTAAAATATACTTAAAATGGAGATAAGCTGGTGGTTATGTGTACTACACTTTATTGAACGTTTCATGAACTGTTTTAAGACAGTGAATAGAAAAAGCTTGGAACTCTGTTTTCTTTTTTTTCTTTTTGTCGAATGGTTCAAGTTTCATCTTTCGATTATAACAATTTGAAATTTGTGGCTTAACATTCTAATGAGTGATTCTTTAATAAATTTTATTTGGCACCACCAAACCACAGATGGGGAAGCAGCGTTCTGCTCTGTTCTTGCTAATAAAGAAAAATTAAAAAATAAGAATTCATGTTAGATTCGCTATAACATTGTTTTGTTTATTTTCGCGCAAAGCTACCCGAGAACTATCTGTCAACATCACCCATCATTAACTGTTTACCTAAAGTAAAAATGGGACTGCCAGTAATATTATGACACACTCACGGCTGAAACAGTGTTCGGTGAAGGGATTTGAAACCACAGATTACGATTCGAACGACCTAACCACTAGGCTATGCTATAAATAAGAAAATATTGTTTAAATTAAATTCAGTCTCTTTAACTCTATATAATAAACTATAAATATCGCATTGTGAATAAAAATGACATAATACGTTTAATTTCTATCGTTATTTAACGACTGATTAGGCCCGGCATGGCCAGGTGGTTAGGGCGCTCAACTCCCAATCTGTGGGTCGCGGGTTCGAATCCTCATCACACCAAACATGCTCGCCCTTTCAGCCGTGGGGGCGTTATAATGTGACGGTCAATCCCACTATTCGTTGGTAAAAGAGTAGCCCAAGAGTTGGCGGTGGGTGGTGATGACTAGCTGCCTTCCCTCTAGTCTTACACTGCTAAATCAGGGACGGCTAGCGCAGATAGCCCTCGTGTTAGCTTTGCGCGAAATTCAAAACAAACAAACGACTGATTAAAAATATTTTTAATTTTGATTTTAAAAAACGTAACTTTCGTTCACATTTTAATAATATCAGTGTTTTTCTTACACGTATTTTCTTTTAATTATTTTTACGTTTTAGTTAGAAGACTTATTTATCTTTTAATCATTACTTAGCAGATATTTATACTATTTTTCAGTTTATGATTCTCACGTTATATTTTTATTAAAGCCTCTGTTTTAGTTTTTATTCTTGATTCAAATATGACTATCATTCTTGTCTTAATATTTATTATTTTCAAACACAGTTTACCTACGCTAAAAAATTAGTTTTATTATTTTTTTACATTTTAGCTTGCAGGATGGTGCTCAGATCATTTTTGTATGTACAGTCTCTTTCCAATTTCACCTTAAGCATTACCTTCTCAATTTGTGTCTTAAGATGACTGAAATTTTACTGAAAAACATCATAAATACTAGTAGATCAGAGCTTCCATAAAAATAAAATCAACAAAAACAGTAGCGACAACAATGACTTAGGCCTAATAGTTATTGTTACGACAGCGGGGGTCACGTGACGGAAAGGATGGATGATATTCACCATCAAGTGCGTTCAAACTTGAAAACGTCTGCTGATTCGATGAAGTTATTTTATGATAAGAGATCTACTGAAGTCAGCTTTGTACCAGGAGACAAGATGTGGTTGTATAATCCCAGGAAGACCAAAGGGAAGTCTCCTAAGTTGTCTTCTCCATGGGAAGGCCCATATGACATAGTGGATCGCCTCTCAGACATGACTTTCCGGATAAAAT
>NW_013665748.1:403228-409063 GCF_000517525.1 Limulus polyphemus
CAGTGTTACGACATGGGGGTCACGTGACGCTAGTAACACGTCGTATTCTCGAACGTTCACGTCCCTTCCTGAAGCCTCGAGAGGTTACTAGATATGTGGTATTCTTGTATATATAAGCCACCAAGACGTGACGGCAACAATGTAATGTAATTGAACTGCAGACAGAGAGAGACTGACGATTGAGTCGAGCACATGTGTCGTTCGTTGTGAATTATAGCGTTTGTTGTGGTGTGACTGTGGAAATTAAGTGTATTGCAAAGTTGTATTCAGAAAGAATAAACCAGTTTTATTTAAGAAAGGACTTGTATCGGTAGTTTCTTAGGAAATAATTTTACGGAAAATTAACTAACAAACGGAGGCGTAATATTATATTTACAGCATTAGACCTAATGAATTTTATCGCTTCGCCTGCTTCAGTATTTTCCACTAGAACGTACAAAATGACTGTTTTTACTTTTTAAGGTTCATGTCAATAATAAGATACTCCGAGTTGTGGATAATTACGTCATTACTCACGCTTTCTTCTGACAAAACAAACCTGGAAGAGAAGTTGGTCAGTTCAACTGTTCTTAACGAAAATCCTTCTGGTGCGAATTTACCAGAGGACTTTCTGAGAATTAAACAGCTCCACGACATAAAATTAACCAAAAAATAGTTTTTAAAGTTAAAATGTTTGATAAATAATTTACTGACGTAAAACCTGTTTATGAAATAAGTTTGAGTCAAAATAAGGCAAATAATGCTAACCTTAAAACTTGGGCGCTAACTGCTGACATTTAAACATCAGATGTTCGAATAATATAATAACGAAAAACAAAATAAATAAGTTGGATAAGAAAAATAGAAAATAAAAACTAAAAGGCACAACTTTATTATAATATTGTAAATATGTCATCAGGAAAAGAAATTTTTATTATGCACCGGGTGTTGGTTTTGCTGATAATGTGACTAAGTAAAGTTTTTATTATTTATTTCAATAGAACCAGAAAGCGATTTTACGCTTCTACAGCCGTGTGCGTTTTTTTATTCGCGATCGTTGTTAATAACATTAGTTGTATATGTTGAAAAAAAAAACCCTATAAGTCTTGACATGATTGGATGATAATGATTACTTTTCTTTTTTCCCGATTCCGTCAGAAAATTAATCCCAATAAGTAAACGACTCCTTTTTTTTTAATTGTTTTGGTTTTACTTTGTTATACAAGAATTTGATATTCATTACAAAGTTTGGTAAAGATCAGTTTAAATTAAATGCTTGGGTAAAAATAAGCTTGAACTGTAAAAATGGTTACCTAAATCAAGTTATTCGCTAAATCGTATTTTAAACGTTGAAAATTTTTAATTAAATAAGATTTTACGTTTCATTGGGGATAAAAAAAGTTTACGAATCCGGATTTTACACATCTATATACATATGTGTATAGTTCACAAAGCAACTTCCAAAACACTTTGGATGTTACTTTGTGACTGTAATACCCACACGAAGTACAATTTGACTTACTAAAAAATAAAACAATTACCCATATATTTGTATGCGTGCACATGTGCAAGTATGGACACGTGCGAATAATCCGGATTCATGCATTAAATATGTGTGAACTGTGTTCAAAACATTTGCACTATGTAAACATGAACATACGACATTGTTTTTATTTTAGGACCATATCTGGATTGTACGTATACTTGTTTCTATCAGAACGTGAGGATCCCCCAAAAAGTCCTTGTACCAGCAAAACGTTTAAACACTTCACCCTAGAGTTTGGTTTTCCACATCATGTTGTAATTTGTCTGTTCCAACACCACAACTTCACAATATTATACTTCAAAAAAGATTCTATTGAGTACTGTACGAGTGCTTATTAAATACAACCTTGGAATTCTTGAATTTATTTTAGTGCTCAGGAAATTCAATTATCTTTATTAAGAACAAGTCCATAATTTTTATGGATAATCTTAGATATTAGCTTTACAGATACAAATACAATTTCAGGATATGTTCATGGATTGTTCTAATTGCTAAAAACTGATTCTGACAATTTGGGTTTGCCTCAGTCTTAATTTTATGCTCTTTAAGGTTTTATTATTTGTCTTTAGACTTAACCAACAGTATCACGTTCTGGTTTACACGTTGTATTCCTTTTTTTTCTCAGTTCTTATTTTCTGAATACATAAGGAATTCCGATATCATTTGCTGATTAACTTCGAAACTAATGTTAAAGTTTGTTTGTTATGGATTTTGCGCTAGCTGTTCCTAATTTAGCAGTGTAAGACTAGAGGGAAAGCAGCTAGTCATCACCACCCACCGCCAACTCTTGGGCTACTCTTTTACCAACTAATAGTGGGATTGACCGTCACATTATAACGCCCCCACGGCTGAAAGGGCGAGCATGTTTGGTGTGACGGGGATTCGAACCTGCAGATTGCGAGTCGAGCGCCCTAACCACCTGGCCACTAATGTTAAAAGACCAATTCAAGTTTTCATTTCCTTTGTACACACTAAATAAATTTTCTTGATAGCTTAATTAATGTATTGAATGTAAAACGTTCTTCCAAAACACTGTAACTGTTCAATGTTTCGGTTCCTAACTGCTAAAAAAAAATATTAACAAATATTACAATTGTAGTGAGTTATTGATAAACTGAAGTATTTTTACGTTCCCTAAACACTTCTTTCACAGCTTCCTTAATCGGAATGATATTCAACAAGACTGCATGATTATCTTGTTGACTGTCATTCACAGGATTATTATTTTATACATCGTATATTTTTACATGGACATTCTTTTATACATTGTATGTTTTGTACTTGTAATACCTCTGGTGTACAAAAAGTGAACGACACGAAATTTGGCAGCATTGCACTAGAAACTTGGAAGACTCAAGTGTAATAGTAGCAAATACAGTGTTAGATTTTCATCGCGAAAGCTTTCGATGTATGGAATTTTTTAATGACACAATTCGTAGTGTTATGCACAGTAATACGACACGTGATATCACAACTAGGAAGAAATATTTGAACATATTATTCACGGCCAATGGAATCTCCGAATATTATCAAGTTGCGTGCAGTTCACGTGTCATACGGTAGTTTTTACATACACAAAATGTAAATACATAATTAATTTTGCCTTGTAGCTTGATAATATTTATTTTTATATTATTGTATAACGCTGTCATTTTACCAAAAATTGATATTTATTTTCTGTCAATACGTAGTTATAAACAAAACATGCACACACTAATGTGCCTTTCAAACTGTCATTATCGTATGGGAAGTTTGTAAAAGTTCAATATTATGCAAAACTGTTGTTAATTTTGATTTTCAATTATATTTATATCTGGTATTCTGTAATGATCCAATGTTGTGCATATTTTTGGTTAACAACAATATCTACCCGTGAAACATTTAGTGATACGAATATTTTTGTTTTGCTGATAAATGCACAAAGACCGAGTAAGATTATTGAACACAACGAGCTATAGTTCAAATGACTGATTGCGTCATTGGGCAATATTTCACACATTATTTAGTAGAATTAGTTTATCCAACTTCCACGTATTAACGCTTTCTCCCTTTTAAATGGTCACTTTCTTGCTCCAGCTTCATTTCCTAGGCCCTTTTTTTGGGGGTGGGGGGAGCGCTGAAAGACATTAATGATGAAGAAAGAAACACACTGTTGGCAACAAAGAGAAAGGAAACACAGACGGCATTTCACACAGTTTATTTCATACAAACACAAGAAATACAGGAAGGTTCTACTTGTAAAAAGCCATAAATGCTCGGGTTTTTTAAAACTTCTGAAAATGTTGTTATATTCCCGGGCCGGGCTATGATATAACAGTATACAATATAGCACACAGATTTATCGAAAACTGAAACTACAACCATACTTATAACACTCTTCAAAAAAGCCGTATTCATTTATTACAGAACATCAAACAGGTTTATCTTAGTTTCTCTGTGCTTATATTCAAAGCTTTAAACTATTTTTCTATATTATAGATTAAACACAAATCTGTAACTAAAACGTTATTGGACAACCCGAATATGAGCAAGCTTCTGATTGGTTGATTAATCTACAGACTCGGCGATAGAAAATAAAGTGAAGGTTCAAGTTCTCTAGTCAGAAAACACATTTACAAAGTGCACAACGTTCCCCAGGCCTTGGCACTTCAGTTGCCTCAACTGGGAGGTTTATTTCTATTTACAATTGAAAGGCCTGGGAAGTTAACATCAATTTATAAGGCTCTACGATAACTGGATTTCGACTGAGATGGCTCACCATTCACTGAATATTTTAACTGGTATTTATTATGTAATTTAGATATAAGGCCTAAGGTTGAATATTTCTAAATTCTCTTTGACAAATAAGTTACTAATGTACCAATAACAACGAACGAATATGAAAATTTAGACAAAAATACGATAGACTTAACCGCAAAACTATTTCCTTGGGATAAACGAAAACGTGTATCAATTAATTTTCTTTGATCCAGAATTATTTGTCTGAAAAAAAGTTAAATGAAGTTAATTTTGAGTGGTGAACCATCTGCCACAGAGAAACCCAGTTAAGAAATTACATTTTTAGCAAAACGGTAAAGTTGAGGTAGGCTTGGATTGTAAACACTCGGTTTAATGAACAGAAATTATACAATAATTGTTTCAGAAAATGTGAATCTTCGAATTACAAAATCACATGATTTATTAGCAACCATTTGATGTGGTGTCAAATAAAAAAATTTTCTCTCAACTGTAAATTACTCCAATAGTGTGACATACACAGTTTATAAAAATAGTGCATACTTAAATACTAGAATGCGCAGACTGCTAAAATCTCGGCCACACTACGGTAGAGATTTAGAATAGATAATTCGCTTTATAAGAAACTACAGTAAAGAAGAAAGAGAACCCAAACACAGCACACACTAATTTTTGATTTTCTGCGATCACTAGTCTCGGATGGATTAGGGCCACACCTGGCAACGCTTTAAACCCAGTGTATTAACAATGTAGAAAAATAGCTCCTTGAAAGGGCATGAAAAGCCTTGCCAGTGTGGGATCGAGGCTACAAGTTTAACAAAGAAGGCGTCTAAATGACAGTCATATATATATGATGTATAACTATAATTATTTTCATAACTATATCAAAACCTGCAGTCTGCGTATCCAAGGGAAGAAAAAAATAAAGAGTATTGTTTGCACCGCCCCAGCTCCACTACATATACAGATACAGATACATACGCCTGCCCCACGTGTTGGGCAACAGTTTCTTTAAAATTTAACAGCTACATCTTCTGACTATTTAGAAGACTTTAAGTGTGTGTACGTGTAAAGATATATCCAAACATATCAGGAATCACTCAAAACGGTCCCATATTATTACAGCTTCTATATAACATGCAACATATATAAGCCCTCTGCTTTTAAACACATGAAATTTGTGAACCTGCTTGCACCAGACCCTAACATTAACGGTTACCCCGTTCTAGTGCTCCTAGTAACTTCAACAATAATAATGTAGTTTTGGTAAGAAGTAATGTCTTAGGCCGGATGCAACCATTTATACACCAAGTAGTATGTACAGTATTTACAGCAAGGGCCTGAAACAAGTAGATTTACAGCAAGACAGTTCCTTTACTTAATATATATATATATATGTTTTTTAGTGTAGTTACAACGAGACCGCCAGAAAGACGAATGTAGAACTCGGTAAACAGAGTAAGACTATACGACATTGCACTATTAACTTCTAACTATATATATATATATATATATATATATATTAGTACGTACTACACTACTCGTACGTTAGTAGGTAACGTTAGTATAAATTA
>NW_013665748.1:409073-440076 GCF_000517525.1 Limulus polyphemus
CTATTAACTTCTAACTATATATATATATATATATATATATATATATGACGTCACATCTGACTTAGAGAACTTGATAAATAACAAGATAGCATATATTCATTATAACCTACACGAACATATATTTTTTTAGAAAGGGAAAAATATTAAAATAGAAAGGAATGTTGAAATGCGTGTTCCCTCAAAAAATAAAAATAAAAGCTGGACATTTATGTTGTTTTTTATGTTTTTATATTATCTATTTTTTAATGATAAACGAATTCCTTAAGTTGGTCTGTGGTGAAAGTTTGGTTGATCTACATCCTCGTTATGTCTAGTTACAGAAAACAGATATATGAGACAACCGCGTTGGGCTTGGGCATGAGACACAAAAACGTTTAAAGTATTTGAAATACATGAATTATGCACATTAGGCTTAACTGATAAGATTTACACAATCAACATAAGTTTAGGTGTGAAAAAGTGGTTTGCTGTTCGGGCTTTGATTCATATCCACTATAATAGAAATACCCCACTCTGAGTGTGAAAAAAAACAACCTTAGATTGATATAGAAAAATCAATTTTTTTTTCTATCACTAAGTAAGTGATAAGTAGAAGTTTGGAAATATTAGTTAACTTGTGCAATTATAGTAAAGCCCCCAAGTTTTTTACTGGGTCACGTAAAAACTATAAAATGTGTCATAAACACAAAATACAAATTGGACTTGTAACGAAGTTACAAGAACAATCTTCAAATGTATTCTTCTCCTCAAATGGCCACTATCACCCGTAGGAAGTCGACATTGCGTTCCTCAAATATGACCATTTTTGGTGAAGGAAAGGATAATGAGAAAACGCCTATATACTAGTATATATATATATATATATTAATGAGTTGTTATTATTCTATTTATTTATTAGGCATTAGATAAATACAACCTAGCTCTGCCTACCGAAGTATAATATATCACAATGCCATCCGATCATGAAGTGCGTTTTCAATTTCTAGCAAACATAAGTTTGTTACGTTTGCTGCATCTTATTTCCTTCAAACGTGACTAAATCATCCCGACGGCCATGTTACTCCAAATTGACAACTCCAGTAAGCAATCATAAAATGTACGAAATAGATCCATATATCTCTTAAAGACTACAAAGGCAAAGGATTTTAAGTATAAGCTGGACTACACACAAAGACCGTGAGTTTAAGGTCGCTTTTAAAGAACTATCTTAAGGAATCCTTTTATAATTATATATAAGGTCATCACAGGAAGATGTATTACTTAAACGAGGTAGTTAGATCAGAAGGCTGTTTCTGTCATTAACTTCTAAACAAGTTTGACAGGTAAATTTCATCACATTATATATCTTAATTACCTGACATATATGGTTCAGGGCTATTTCCCTCCTCCCACCCCGTCTCAGCACCACGTCGCCTCTGTTTTCTCATATCTCCCGTTTAGTTTGTTGCGGCAGTAAAAACGGTTACCACGGCAACGTATGACAGCTAAATTACGACATTGTATTTTGGTAAAGTTAATCATGGATTGGTTCTCCAACTCGTTGGTTTCAAGGACTGTATCACTTGTGCGGTAGTTTTAATTCCCTTATATTTTGAAATTTAAGAAAAAAAACAACAACAATATAATTGCATTCTATGTTTGACATTCTCGGTAGAATACTTCAGCAGTAAAAAAAAATGTTTGTTTCTATAATAATGAATATTAATCATTGTTATTTTTAATTATAATAACTGTCCCCACCGCGTTCTAAAATCAAGGGTTCGATTCTCCTAGGTGGACACAGCAGATAGCTCGATGTGGCTTTGCTATAAAACACACACAAACACACTCATCGCGTGTATCAAACAATCGATTTTAGGGATATAAGCTCTCAAGTTTATCGCTGAGCCATCATGAATTAACAAATAACGTATTCATTTGTATTGGGATTATTTTATAGGATAAAATAACGAACGTTCAACATTCACTCACATAAACGCGAGAGTAATTAAATCATTAAAACTCGTGCATACCGGCCCACACAGACATAGACACCTAACGCCAGTTATTTCTTGTTTTTAAACGGAAAATTCGCAAGTTTGCGTCAAACATTAACAAAACTCCCACTGTCTCATTGCGATTTAATTTTGTTATTAAAAAACGAAAACTCATAAATTGGTTTTTGCTTTAACATTTCTCTAATAGAATCAAACTCAGAGGATCATTTTCAATTAACGAGAACAAGAAATGAATTGTTTAAAGTTTTCTCCTGAAAAATTACATAAAAACGTTTTTATACAGAAATTATTTTTCTTAGTCAATGCTAAAAACTTCTGTGATTTACTGCATTCTGCCCCCCAGTAGCACAGCGGTATGTCTGCGGACTTATAACGCTAGAATCCGGGTTTCGATACCCGTGGTGGGCAGAGCACAGATAGCCCACTGTGTATCTTTATGCTTAATTAAAAACAAAACAAAAAACAAACATACTGCATTCTAAATACGTAAATATATAGTTATTTATTAAATACTGAAAGGAAAATAGTATTTTAAAGTACATAGCAATGATTCTTTTTCACGTGTGCAGGGCTGACTGTAGTCCAGTTGTTAGCGTGGCGAAATATGACTCTGCGGGTTTATGGTTCGCGTCACCGAGCAAGAACAAAAAATAGCGCCCGCACTATGTGCTGTGGGTTATAAAGATGACAGTCAAAACCTCGCTTTTCATTCAGGCAAGAGTAATACAACTGCTGGCGGTGGGTACTGTTCGCTAGTTGCCTTCCCACTTTTCCTTTGGTCTATCGGCTCAAAATTAGGGACGGCTAGCGCAGATGGACCTTGAATAGCGAGAATATCCGGAAACAAACAGAAAAAATCGGACGTAAAATTTAACTAATCGTAATTTTCATATAAACGAGTTTTAGAAATGAAACAGAATTACTTTAGTTTTAGCTAACATCAAAAGAGTGAAAAGTGACACTTCCGTGAAAGTTCTGTAGTTCGACACTTGTACTCTCTCAAGATATTAATTAGGCAGTAGTTATTGAGAAATATAACGTACTGTAATTTGTATACACTACACATACACACCGCATATATATATATATATATCTTTAGAGGTTGATGTTGACTGTTTGTTGCTGAACACAAAGCTACACAATGGGCTTCCTATGCCGTGCCCATCACGAATATCGAAACCCAGTTTTTAGCGATGTGAGCCCTCAAACTTACCGCTGAGCCACTGAGGATCATTATGTGTCGTATTCAGTTCTTCAAGTAACTACTAATCCGTAATATAATAAGGTGTACAGAAAATTAATTTCTAAATAAATTCACTATTCATCAGAAATATCAGCCACTATGCTTTGTGGAAGGCGTGTTTCATTACAATGCGTTATCAGTCTTCGCAGGGTACTATACCCTGTAATGTAAGGTAAATATTATGCTTGTGCTAAATTAATTCAATATCTTGTATATAACGCGTGCATCGCGTTAAAGCTACGATGTTACATCTGCTGACTAATAAAAAGAAAAAAAAACAAAAACATAAAACTACTCAACGCAAGAAAAACAATTCAGCCACCAGTCATCACTGCATATTTTAGCAGAACTCGGACATACTTATAACTCACGGCTACCATGGACGAGTCTATAAGCGAGGCTGGTTATTTACTGGCTGTCTATTAAAGAAGTAGGAGAGACATGCTGAATAATACATTCTATAAATGAGTATAAATGGTTTTGGATGATTGGTTATAAGGCTTAGGCGTATGATGGTGATAGAAAATTTTCACTATTCAGCGGGCAAGTAAATATACAGCGAATTGTGCACTCATTTATCAGTCTCATTTAACTTTTTAGGCGTAATACACGCACGCACATATAGTGGCCGACACTGTGTACTTGGAACCAATCAGAGTGAGGATGATCTTGCACGATTTAGAAACGAACTTCCAAGTCATAACGAGTGGGAATTCAGGACAGGTGGTGTTCTGACTGACATAAAAGATTTATAATAACGAACCTGTTATTAAATGAAAAACTAGGACCGCGTGGCCACACATCTCTAGATTCAGTCAGTTGTATACATCACGTCGTTTTGGTAAAAACATGTCCGTTCAAAAACAGACAAATAGCCTACACTCGCCCATATACACAAACTGACATCTTAAATATATATCAACTTTCACATATATCTGAAACAAAAATATATTCATCCCTAAGGACGGGAGGGCTAGACCTACAACAAGGTGGTGAAACCAACAAATGCAGATTTGTTTGTTGTTAAGCGTAAAGCTATACAATGGGCTATCTGTGCTCTGCCCACCTTGGGTCTCGAAACCCGATTTTTAGCGTTATAAGCCTTAAGACTTACCGCTGAGCCAACGAGGGGACCGACCAATCGAACAGGACAACTTTCTTTAAAAATTGAATTTTGGTGACAAATACAAGGAAAGTTATCTCGCCAACGATATCTCATTAAGTGCTCTAGCTATTGTAGATAAACCAGAGTATTTATACGTATGTACATATACAGATAAATATATAAGTAGACAGATACAGTATTTTCTTCAATTATAGCAAAATAAACAAGTATATAAAACGAGTATAAAAGGGGCTGTTGACATTCGTATTCATACAAAGAGATTCACCAAGAAGACATAATTTCACAGTCCGTTTTGATGTTTGTTTGTAATTAAGCACAAAGCTACACAATGGGCTATCTATGATCTGCCCACAACGGGTATCGAAACCCGGTTTCTTGCGTTGTAAGCCCGCAGACATACCGCTGTGCCACTGGAGGGCAGTCCGTTTTGAAACAGATAGGTTACCATCTGTATTCACTTATAATGATAAACGGTAACAATAAATGTAGTATTAAGTATTTTTTATGTAAGTGTTATATGTAACAGTAATTCCAAACGGAAATGCCATATATGATCATTTCTGATTAGATTCTATGCAGCAAGTCTCAACTGTACCTATACATTTATCTGTTTGTAATTAAGCATGAAGGTACAAAATGGGCTATCTGTACTCTGCCCACCACGGTTTCTAGCGGTATATGTTCGCAGACATTTTCAACTCTTTCGACTATACAAAGGATAAAAGATATTTGGTAGTAATAAACGTTTATTTTCCTTTATGTCTTAAGGCCAATTAGATAATATAGTGTTAAAATACCAAAAGAATATTCATTAATTAACATTTATTCACCATTTACTAAAACTTTTTAAACACTGACTCTATAACGTTAGTAATAGGAAGCCTTTATTTTGCTTTTGGCTACAGCTCAAAGTCATAAAATATTTTGCTGTTGTATCACCAATATTATCAAAAAATAAAGAATAAAAAAACTTTAACAAATCAGCACGAATACTGAGCATTAAACATAAACACCATAGCTGGCCTAAGGACAATCAGGAGATAGTTTTATTGTTAAACGACGATGTATATGTATATATGTCAAAGAGCGTGAAAGCATTCTCGACAGAGTGCCAAAGGGAATAAAGTCAGTGATTGTTCATTTAAAAAAAGGTGTACTCTCCCGGCTATAAACGAAGAAACAAATTTTCAGATTTTGATTGGATCCATACATTTCATGAAAATTGCTGCAGACAAAAGTTATATTTCGAAAGAAACATCTAGGTTCACGTTTTCAAATATTTCCTACTGGGGCTAACTAAATGAGATAAAGGATTTTTGTTAGAGGCTCTCAAGACTATTTGCACGGATGTACTTAAACATTAACAAAAACACGTAATTGGTTGTTAAAAACAAACTGAGCAAACTTTTTAGCTTGGTTGTTATGTCCTGTGAAATTTCACTGGTACTTTACTGGTGTTACATAAAAAAAGCAACAAGGCAGATAAAAGTTTCTGCTTATCTGGTTACACCCACAACGCCATCAATTCTAAATGACGTACAGCCATTTCCCGAGTTTCGAATGAGCGAATAATTAAGATATATATTTTACAACAGAAAATAAGCAACCAAAGATTGTTGAAGAAAATGTCACGAAAACAACAACAAAAAGATAGAAAAATGACGATAAGTCTGGAGCTAATAATTCGCCTTATGTAAGATAAGATAAAATGTTCATCTCACAGCAATCAATATTTCTCAAGAAGAACGTAGAAACCATGATATGATGTCATCTCTAATTTCACAAGGGAGACTTGTTCCAAACTGGAGAGAAATTAGATTTCATCTGTACACTGGACTTAATCCAAAAAAAGAAAAAGAACAACAACATTGACGAGAATAAGAAGAAGCCTGTCTAGCAGGATAATTCCATCGCAGCTTTACAAAGATATTTGTTTAGACACGCTTGCAGTCTGTGTTCGATAATTCAAGACTGAAGGCTACTTCTTCAGCTGACGCCTTGCGTTATTTCATCTCCTATACAAAGTTGATCGACTTTCAGACACCACTAGCTCCAATAATATTGGCTCCTTCTGATTGGACTAGAAACAGTAGAGAAATGGAACCTTTCTCATGTTTCACTTTTCTTGTGTCTTAACATTTATCCTATTAAGCTTTAAGGTCTATTTACTAGCTTACGCTGGCTGAATAAGGTCAGGCATCAGATTATACCCATACTCACTGACTGTATCCAAAAGTGATGAAAATATGGAGTAAAACCTAAAACTTGCTCAAACTGGTTCAGAATAGAAAATTTAAGTTAGCTCATGCACATGATGATCACAAGCATGTGGGAACAAAAACTCTAAACTTCAATAACAAGTTATTAGAACGTTTGAATCACAATATATGTACAGTGTATATACATATATATATATATATATACGTACAGGGAAAGCCCTAACTTTCCTTCACAACTTTCTTTGATTTTATGGTCAACTTATGAATTTGTTTTATAAATCTGAATAAACGTATATCATCCAGACAAATATTTTCACGGTCATCATTGAAAGTATAAAACCTGCATCTTTCATTTCTGTCCCCCCCTGTAAGTTTAGACAACTTATGTTTCGGAACTTCAAACAAATAAAATAAATAAACTAATTGCAAACGACCCTGACATTAGGAAAGGTCGTAGCTACACAGTTGTTATTATTTATCATTTCTAAATGTTTACTGAATTATTGGTAGCTAAAAGTGTATACTTTCTTACCATTACAAATTTAAATACGATACCCATAATAATTTACTTTATGTAAGTTTGTGGTTAAAGCTCGCTAAATAATTCTAGTTCTTGATTTCAGGTCTTTACTTTTTTTTTAACAATACATTGAATATAATTAATTATACTTGTCATAAGACATTAGTATCAAGTATATTATGATTTTAACATCACATTCTTTATCTAATCCCTTAGGATTTTTAAATAACAAGTAGAACCGCGTCGTCAGTAACGGATACAATGGACATAGCGTTGTTGACATGCTATAACACTCTTCTTGGTCTAATACTAATGTCTTATAATAAGTATAATTAATTATAATCATGCCTCGCCAACTTAGAAAAGGTATTCGCACCATAACGATACTCTAAATACTCTGTTTATGGGCATTATTACAAAACATGCATTAGCAATTAGTTAAAAAACAAATTTAAGACACACCAGTAATACATTCATTATTCCAACAACATGCCAGCTAAATCAAACAAGTGTATCATTCACAGAAACTATGTTGAGATGATTATAGAGAACGTAGTTTCTCTGTCTGTCCGAATAACTTTTCTCACAGTACTTTTCTGATTTTAATCAAAACACACATACACATAATGAACATTTAACTATTAATGGTTGGAGACGGCTTGAATGGGTAATGAAGAAAAACTTTAATATAAGTTTAACATAACAGCAAATGTAGAACGTTTCGACAAGGTTTTGTCATCATCAGGTACAAAAAAAACCTTATCGAAAGGTTGTACATTTGCTGTTATGTTAAACTTACATTAAAGTTATTCTTCATAACCCATTCAAGCCGTCTCCAACCATTATTAGTCTCAAAGTGGGTTCCTCGTCATCGAACATTTAACTATGAGCTTGACCATGAAGGCATTAAGGTTAGATGAACATATGGACACATAAGACAAGAGTGATAATTATAGGTCATGGAGTTAGTTTCCGATTTATACACGGGGTTCTTAACGAGAATTTCTGAAGGTGCTACGTCCGAGAAACGCTGTGCTTAACACTGGTATATGCACGAAACTATACTTGTGACATCAACAGTGTGAGATTTATAATAAACGCATCTAATAATGTATCTTGCACTGTCAACAACTAATACAGTGTGACAGCAATTCTGCCAATTTTGTTCCTGTTTTTCACGCACTTTGCTTACTGTTTTCTTTTAACATTTGGATTATTTTTTTCAAGTTTATCTCAGGATGAGAGAAGAAAAGTTTGCACCTTAGATAGCTGATCAAGTTGTCGAGAGTGAGTTGTGATGTGTAGGAAAAGTAGATGATTAAACCGGAGTATATAAAAAATAAACAAGGAAAAAGACATTAAGGGCTTAGAACACGCATACAAAGATCGCCCTCATCACACAACGATGCAATGAACAAATTACGGTTTCAAATAATTAGAAGATATATTGTTAGAAAGCGAAACCAAATTTATAAAAGGCATCCAGTGCGGATAGAAACAAAACGAATAACTGGTAGAACTCGTAAGAAGTTGAAATAATATTAGAAGATATATTGTTCGAATGTGAAACTGGCTTGATAAACACATCCAGTGCGGATAGAAACAAAACGAATAACTGGTAGAACTCGTAAGAAGTTGAAATAATATTAGAAGATATATTGTTCGAATGTGAAACTGGCTTGATAAAGACATCCAGTGCGGATAGAAACAAAACGAATAACTGGTAGAACTGTAAGAAGTTGAAATAATATTAGAAGATATATTGTTCGAATGTGAAACTGGCTTGATAAAGACATCCAGTGCGGATAGAAACAAAACTAATAACACAACATAAATAAGGCTCAGTTATATGTTTATCTCATGGAGAGGTGGTTATTTTATCACGGTTTGCTGAAAACAAGTACTCAAGTCAAAGAAAAACTTCTCATTAATCTACAAGTGAGAGTGAACGCATTGTTACTTAAATTATCTGATGATGCACACTTATTTCACACAGTAAAACACAAAAGTTATAGTTGATGGTTACATAGAAAATTAAATAAAACTTTACAAATTATCCAAGGTTTCAAAACTAAAACTTGTTAGTATCTGTCTGAAGTTAAGCACAAAGCTCTGCCCACCACGGGGCTTATTAGTAATAGTTGAACGAATGCTTCAATACTAAACGTTACAACTGATAGCTTTATACGGAATGCTTATAAACCGAAACATGGAATAGATAGATTTACATAATACTTCAAAATTAAAACCCGTAATCGATGGTTTTACGGAATGCCTCAAATTAAAACTTATAATTGATGATTTTACGGAATGCCTCAAAACTAAAACTTATAGTTCATGGTTTTATGAAATATTTCAAAACTAAAACTTGTAACTGATGGTTTTACGGAATACTTTAAAACTTATGTCTAATAGTTAAAGAAAGCTTCCAAACTACGAAGGTAATACTGCTCGAAGAAAAGATAAGTGAGAAAAAACCTATATAGAGAGTTAATGTGAAACATTAACGACAAAAGAGTAAAATAAATCTCCTAAAAAACGTCGCAATATAAAACTATGCTGATCAAGTTCTTGGAAAACTTAAGACATGAGAAACACCGTAAAGAGTAGAAATTGAGAAGCAGCTGACATACTGTCATAATAAAAATATTTTTTAAAAGAACAAACAAAAGGTAATTTTATTCGTAACTGTGAAATGTTTCTCGTTGTTCCTCACCTCTCACTCTCAGTATGCCTGCTGTGCAGTATACGCAGAGAAGTACCAACAAGACTTGATTGTAAGGCCACGTCTGTTATTTATTATCTATCAATACAGTGAAGGGCATTTAGTTTTAGATGCGAAACTCTTGCTGATTTCACACTGTTATGAATATGGTACTTAAAAACAAACAAACAAGCATAATGCATTTTACCAATGTAGAAAATAATGACACAGAATGAAAAAATATCCTCAGTATTCATAAAGTAATCGAGTTCATAGTACACAATAAGTAGCTATTAATAACTGGCTGTTGAGCAACACATACTGAATAAAAAGCAACAGAAAATTTGCCCATTTACACCGATGCGTGAATTCTTTCGTTTAGAATATTATGACAAACGTCTGTGGTTTACATAATTATTTTTATGCTTTCAAACACAAGAATACGCCAACCTTATGACTATAATTAGAGTCACAATGACTTATTTCATGATCATTTCTAGCCCCTACACTTCCAATAGCAGATGATTCTTAAAAGCCGAGAACAGAGGAAGGTAGAAAACATGTGTTTGCTAGTACCTGATAGTGGGGTATATGCAATTATCTGACATAAGAACGTTATTTCACTTCATAAATAAAAACTAGCTTTATCAAAAAGTAATTCTTCAGTGGCTTGTTTTGTTTCGGATACCTGAACAAAACTACACGAGGGCTATTTGCACTACTTGTCCCTAATTTTAAATAAAAGACTAGGGGGAAAGCATCTAGTGAAAGCACTCACCGCCTACTTCTTGGGCTACTCTAACCGAGTAGTAGCATTTGACTGTCGCTCTTATAACGCACCAACGGTTCTAAAGAGCGAAGCGCGATATTTTTGTGGCAATGGGCAGCGAACCATGTATCCTCGGATCTACAGGCTGGGACGCTAACCATTAGCCCATGCGCCAATACTTTTTGAATAGATACTAATAAGTTGGTGCCCTGTTATAAACATCAGGTTCGATATATGACATTTCAAACACACAGCCTTTAACACATTAACAAAATTTAGCATTTTCTATTGTATTCATTATTGTTACTTCCGTAAAGCAACGCTAGGCTTAAAAAGTGTTATTCATGATGTTACTTCTAAAAAAAGGTAAATCGTAGACAAAAAGCAAATATGCAAGATGAATATAAAAGATTATGGTGAGGAGTAATTGTGCACATACTTACTCTCACGTATGTCAAGTGTCCAGCTTTTATGATTGAAATGACTACAGTGGAAAAGCCTTACTGTTCCTCTTTTCCATTTGTCAATAGCTTTGATTTCCCTATCGATGTGTTTTCATTGGAAGTATCTACATCTATGGGACAAAACTATCTCCCAAAATACCAGTTTAGTGTCAGTTGGAGATGATTTATAGACAACGTATCTTACAGTAGCTCTGGTGAACACAGCGGGTCGTGATGATTTATTCCCGAACAGCGGAGAGAGTTTGTGTCATTTCTCAATTCCCTTTTCCGCGATATCCTTTAATTTTGCTTTCTCGTGCTCTTCATAAACCGGCCTAAAAGGCACCTTTGTGACGTTCCTTTAACTTGACTATCAGAGAGACGCTGGCTTTTAAGCTTTCATAAAATAATAATCACGTCGTAGAGTGATACAGAGGAAGATGAAAGGGAACACTGGTTTTTAAGTAAGACAATGAACGAATTCAACCAAACTCTCTCTTTATCAAGATAAAAAAAAAATCACTTACTTAACTCGACCAAAATAAAAAGTATTTGTATTTAAGAACTTTATAAACTAACGCCCAGATAAAGATTTTGGAGAAATCGGTTTTTTTTCGAATTTCATTAGGTTGTTTAGGGATCGAGTTTTTGCGTATTATATCGTATTAAACGTATCTGTACACAAGTTGAAAACACGCGATTTATTTGTTGGTGATCAAAACAAGAGGGAATCCTCATTAGCTGCGGCACTTGAAATTTTTTTAGGCAGGATTGGAGTAAATTAATCTACGAGACCTTTTCCCCTTTTAATGAGTTATATTTTTGTGCGCCACCAATACCAAGCTTGGGGCGCAAGTATACCTATTCTATTTTATTATTCATCAGGATCTCTACCAGCCATACCCTCAAACTGAAATTCTTTTAGGCAGGAATAGAGTAAATTAATCTATAAGACCTTGGGCGTGGTCAAATACATCAACCGAAAGGGTTTGACTTTTTGAGCCCGGATAAGAGATGACGGAGCTATGAGCTAAAAGCTTGTACTAGAAAAATAAAAAAATTCTCAGAGTCGTTCTATGATCCGCGGCTAAAGATACCAAGTAACAAAGTGCTACGTTGCGTAGCTTACTCTACGCTATAGAAAATAGATGGATTTAACATGAAATTATTAGGTAACGAAATCCATCTCATATCTAGCCAATAATAGTATTTGTGAACAATAGAACATCAACTAATGGCGATTATTACCCAGAAGAATTTATTATTAAGAGATATATCAAAAGAAAACGCATTTCCTGATGAAACTCCTATATATGAACGCAAAAAATCAAAAACATTCTCGCTGTCTTAAATAATAACGAAGAGTGAGTTTACATGCAAAATAGGGCTATTAAAAGGTGTTTTTTTTTAAGTGAAGAAAGGAATTAAGTTGTAAAGATCATTAGTACTCGACTCAAAATAAATCTGTAGCTACGTACTAATAATCCTTCCTTTCATGCTACAGAATCAAAGACTGTTGTCTTGCCTATGATGGCGAACCGTTTTGAAACTTTCATTGTTCTAGATCTGAGGACAAAAACTTTGTTCCTAAGCCTCTAGGGAAGTCTGTCACTCCCACATGGGCACTACAAGTTACAGTTTTTGTTTGACATTATTTTGCTACGCTCGTGACCATCTTTTTAATGGTGATGACAGATTATTTCATATTTTCTGAAAAAGAAAAGAAAAAGTTTTTACGTAATTGGGAATCCAACTGTTATCGCTAATTAATGAGAACTACATTAATGAGCCCAATACCTTTACAAATTATATTTTGCGATCATGTGTATCACAAAGATTATATATGGATGTTTATGCTCCTCTTTTAAAGTCTGCATTTTAAGATTTGACGAAAAAATACGTTTTTACTGCTAACTTTGGTGAAAAACCACGTATCTCGCAACTATACCTTGGAAACAACAGTCATGTGGTTACATTAACCAATAACCTTTTTCCACAAACTTTCATTCAAACTGCAATACAACGATAAATCGCCGAGCTGAATTCTGTTTTAAACACTTTGCTGACTGTAACATTTATTCTAAAGTACCAGCTTATATCACAATTCAACAGTTAAAATAAACTAATGCGTGATAATTATGCTACTCACTAAAACTATATGGTATATTATTACTACTTAACGCTTCTTTTAAAACGGCAACAGTAAGATTTAACGAGAAATCTAATGAGGGCTTTGGTACCTATTTTATATCTCCACTGATAGTAGAGCTCTGCTAATAACTAGTTTATCACACACGAAACAAGATAATGATCACACAAAACAAACAAAAAACATGAACACTAACGTGCACTATACAATATATATGACAGTACGTTTGTAGGGGAAAACTTAACAAAAAATAAAGAGAATATTTGTTTAGGGGTGGGACTTACAACAAACGAGTAAGTCGCCCTCGATTGTGATCCATTCTTATGGCAGTTGTGTACTTTCTCTATTTTGGGAGCAACAAAAAGTGTAAAACTTCCCGAACCGGTTCAGTCTGATGAACCATCGGTTTGTCACGCCACAAAAACTAGCTCTGCACTCTTTGTCTTACTGATTGAATTACTACGGTCTAATTGAACAAGGGGTTTAAATATTGCACTTGCCAGTCTACAGGTCTTGATTAGTTTCTGAAAGGTAGCGACATACCTAAATTGGGCAATAACTGTAGAAGGATGAGGAATTCTTAAGACTTTCCAGCCAAACACAATGGAGCCATTACTGTGTGTAAGGAAGAATGGAGGATAAACGATCAGTCCTTTACAGCTCCATTACCGATGATATATTTTCACGAAAAGATGGCAATTTCCTGTGAGAGGACGTACTGACATAGTTTAAAAATTGTCAAGGTCTTTCGTTCTCCTCTTAAGAAATCTGTTCAACCTTTCTGTACTCAAAGTATGTTTTATTAAAAGAAACTACCAATTTAAATTTACAAATCAATAATGAGAACAAAAAAGAAAAAAATACTAGTTCCTGGCGAACAAAATTAAAAGAAATAAATGAAATATGGACATAAGAACTACTTTATCATAACTGATTTGAAACACACACTGAATCTTTTAACTTGCCGTGGTGGGGTAGTTTGCGTACCTTGATGAACCCCGAGAGCGAGAACAGGCTGTAAAGTAAAGGTCTAACAAAAGAAATACTTCTGGTTTCCCAGGTTGGAGGTTGAGCTTGAGTTCAACATAATCATCCTATCACATACAGATTGTTATGGAAAATTCAACATCTTTGGAAACCTGGAACCTTACAGGCAAGGATGATGGTGCCAGTGAAAGTCGTATGGAAGCTGACATCATGAAGGAGAGCATGTTGGACCCTCAAAAAACAAAGGTCGGACCGACTACGTGGAATGTCAGGACCACGTACGAAGTCAACAAGAAAACACAAGTCGCATTGATAAGTGAAAGAACATGACGGAATAAGCAAACAAAGATGTACTGGATCTGGCAATACGCATACATCAACCATGTGGCGTAAAAAGCATGGTACTGAGATACACCTTGTTAATTCTTTAAAACATATGTAAAATCATCTGGATTTCACTCAACAGAAGAGACCAGAATAAAATGAACAGTTTTCATCATCATGAGGATATGTAGTTCAAGTAGGTATGGAGCCGATGTGAGAAGAGAATATCAAGTTGTTATCAGACTTAAGCTAAAGAGAACTTAGATACCAAATAACACCTTAAGATGACATAAGTTCAGCAAGCTCAAGGCTCCCAAAGCCTCCAAACTGGAACCCAAAACATATTTGAAGCACTGAATGAGGAAGGAGATCAAGAGCCCCGAATTAACTAAGCATAAAACAATATCGTACAATCCTAGACTAAGTTGACTGAGTCGGTCATAAGCCATAGAGGCATTAAAAAATAATAAAAGAAACAGCTTAACACAGGCACGTGAAAGCTGATTGTTGAAGGCAGGGAGATATACGAAGAAGATAATCAAAGAAAAGTCACACCATCTCGAAGAAAGAATGAACATCCCGTATAGAGATGAACAAGAACGTAAAGAGATCAACAATAATTTACGAGACGTTTTGTGGATGCCCTAGCCACAGAAGCAGCAATAAAACACAATCTACCAAATCACAAGGGTCAAAAACAAAAATATGATCACATTAGATAAATAAAACGAACATGCTGTGCACAGCATTTGAAAAAAGTACTTGATAGAAAGGGTTCTACAAGATGTAGCAGACATTAGATAAATAGATAAGATTTTTGTTATTAACATTGAACCATTCAACAAAAACGAGAAAATGAAGGTCATCATCAGATTAAGAGTGGAAAGACTCTAGCACTAAGCTTACTAAATGCCAAACTTCTTAAAATAAACCCAAACACAGCTACTGATATAATGAACCTATTCTTTTTTAAGATCTGGAACAAGGAGTCCATCCCCCAAAGAATGGTCCAGAAGGAAGATAATAAAACTACCAAAAAACGAGAAATAACTTTGAAAATTGGGGATGCAGCACCATATTCTCCCTCTACAGCAACAAGGTCTTCTTCATCATTAAGTAAATGACAATTGTTATCGACCAGGTGTTAAAACATGAAATAACAGGATTTTGTGAGTGAAATAGCTTCAGCGACTAAATCTTCACAACCAGAAACACTATTGAACAATGCAAGGAGCGGTAACGGAGCCTCTATATAATTTTGTTGGCCATGAAAAAGCTTTGAAGAATATACATAACAAAAAGCCCGTGAAAAACAATGCACATCATTGAAGTATCTTAAAAACTCGTCAAGAGTTTGAGACAATTGCATAATAATTTCACCTATTTCGCTAGGAATTGGACCGTGATGTCAGGTGTCCAACAGAGATGTGTGATGTTAGTTTTCCTTTTCAATGTAGCACCGACTGGACCATGGGGAAGGAAATTGAAGATACACACACGCACACACACACATGTATATAGGTATAAGATTGACCTTGGTCTTCAATCTAGAAGATTTGGACTAGTCAGCACCACCCATAGCCAACTCTTTTACCAACGAATAGTGAAATTGACCGTCAAATTATAACGCCCCCACGACTTAAATGGCGAGCTTGTTTGGTGGGACAGGGATTCGAACCCGCGACCCGCAGATTGCGAGTCAATTCCCCTAACCACAGGCCATACTGGGCCTAAAAAAATCAGTAATACAAAACTTCGTAAAGAATCAAGTTAGAAGGAACAGAATTCATTCGCTGAAAGAAAAAATGGAAATGACTAAGCGTGTGTTGCATAAAGAGGCTAATAACACAATGAAAACTACCTTACACTGGACATCACAGGGACGAAAAAGAAGAACGGTGGAGACAGAGATTACACAGCAAATCTTTCGTGAGGAATTATACAGTTTTTCAGGACAAAGTTGGTGGAGACCCCTTGTTTTTCTATGTGCCACATGGCATAAAGTTGGCTAACAATAAAGACAGACTTGGCTTAGAAAATTAAAAATCTATTATTACTTCTCACAATGTATTAATAATGCTGCTACACACCATTGTTAGGTATAACTTTACAAACCTACAATAATTATATAGATACTAATTTATTGGTTAATTAAACAATTTTCTTCGAGAAGTACTGTGAAATTTATACAAGTACCTTTTATACGATAATGGCTTGTTAAATTCATAAATCTTAATAAAGCATTTTTATCTTTGATACAAGTTTTCAGTCTAAAAGCTAGTTTTATTGAAGGAATACTATGAACTGGATTGCATTCGATAAATGCCCACCCACTTAGGAAAATCTGTATCATGTAAACAAACAGGAAATACTAATATATTTCAAGTAAATCTTCCAGATAATCCTTTACAAAAAATACATGTTTTATATGTAAGTGAACAGACAGATCAGATAAAGCAGTTCAAATACGTTATCTTATCTCGGTTACTTAGTAAGATTTTTATCGCAGTTTTAGTATAAACACTACGATCTCCTTAAATGTTGGAGTAGGAATTGAGATGTAATATTTGTAATGACTACAATAAAACATTTCATTTCCAAGTAACAAACATGGGTCATTCCCTATCGACATTATCACGGTATAAACTGTGTGCTTAAAGAGGGTTTAGAACAATCTTATTATTTGTTTTGACAGAACTGAAATTAGCAACATTATTTCATCTGCGGATTTCGTGGTTGTAGTCCAAAGATAGAACCTGATCGTGTTTGTATGTGTGTTTTATTCCACGTAATGCTGTAACCTACAATGCAAGCTACTGAGGAATGCATTTTCAACTAGTTCATTTTATATAACACAATTAGAGCAGAAACAATTACAGTAATACGAGTCTGTAAGACAGTAAAATGAAGTACATAATATCTGAAGCTAGTTAATCATTAGTACAAAACATTACGCCAATGTTTTAACTTCCTGTTGTGCAGCTACTAAAAACGATGAAGAATTAAAATTAAATTTACTTGGATAGGAAAGCACTGAAGTGAGCTTTATTACATTTGAAAATAACAACCACTTTTTATATAATTCGAAAAATTCAACCTGCACTCAGAGGAAACTGGAAGTCGGAGAACAGTTTTTTACTTTTTAAGCTTCTACATTTTGGGGGGAGGGAGGATGAAGAGGAGGGGTACCCAGAAAAAAAAGAGAGTGCTCTTTGTACGCTTAATGTTGAAAATTGTGAAAGATCCCTAAGATCTATCAAAAGTATATGATTGGACACTATCCTTCACAGCCTAATCAATTCTACTAAGTAAGTACCAGGTTGTTATGGCAACCATACGTGGCGCTAAGATGCAACGATAAATAACACTTCCAATTTGTTCGTTGGAAAAAAAACAAACAAAAGGTGCCCGCCAACTATCCACCCGTCATCTAAACATCTTTCAATAGTTTTTTTTATTATTCTTTTTTTAAAATCACTGATGTATACGTAAACGGCAGAAATATTGGGCTCAACAATACACTTATCTCGTTACGGTTTTACGTCTTTCAAAAATGATTTTACAGAGCTATGATTGAAATACGTCTGTACACAAACCGCATGACCACAAGCAACAAAAAAAAACGCTTAAAAATAAATATATTTCACTCATTCATTTCAAATATCAACACATTTATCCAGTACAAATCATACAAATCAGATTGGCGTGAATCGATTTATATATGTAGGTCAATAAAAAGGAAAGTTAATACTTGGTCACATTCTTTTGAAACGCATAATATATATAATACATTCAAGTGAATAATTCAATAAAACAATTTACTAAAACTTTTAACAACACTTAAAAAATTCTACATAGAGACTGACGCAGTAACGCAATAAACGCGTTAACCATTGCGTTTCCAGAGGAATCGACGTTAATCAAGATACACTGAAACGCGATATTATAACAATATAAAATTAAAGTTGAATAGTGATAAAAAAGTTTGGAAAAACATCACACGCACATATTAAAGGTTTATCCGCTATATAGTAAATACGTCATACTCCACGTGGTGCTGAGACAGAGTAGTATGTAGTACAAATAACCAGATTTGATAACTTACAAGTGTGCACTCACCCGCACCTTCATGGTGATTGACTGCTGATTCGCCGTATAGTGTACGGTCCGCCTTCGGCAGTTGAATGCGAGTGTGCTGTATGCAGTGTACGTCTCGCAAAAATTCCGCGTGCATCTAAAGTAGCCGCAGTCAAAGAGTTAAAACAGCTTTACGTACTAATAAGGCCAGAAACAAATTTTATGTACGTTAACTGTCACTTTCTATAGTAATTCCTACGCTGTCTAATTCATTAATAAAACCCTGTTAATCTATGAGTGGACATGATCTATAAAACCAATAAATTTAACTGAAGAGATAAAATCCGGTTTAAAAAATAAACTGAAAACGTGCCCTTAAAAACGTATTCAATTCATGCAAACATTCATGACAAATGAGCAAACATTCGCTCATTTTACTACGATAAATACACATAGTTCCTACAGGAGAACGTGTTAAGGACAATTAGTAACAACTATTTTCTCTTCATGCACAGAATTAAGGTTTTCATGGTTGGACTACACATAATGCTATAATCACCCTATCAATAAATGTCTTCTTTAAGATTAAAAAGTCAAAACAACACTCGGCAACAAAAACAAGTTCAGTAACTGATGCACAGATTGATGCTGTCCACAGATATGTCAAGGCTTGAAAGTCGACAATAACAAACAAACAATAAAGAGCAAAATTTACTGACGCGACGGCAGGAAAAGCTAAACATATAACAGGATAGACATTTTTGCACATTCTCCTCCATAACCTACATTATCTTCCTCGTCGCATTTGATTACCACACGTTTGCATTTCGCAGTATTTGTCATCGTATTTCTGCGTATCAATACCACACAATCCCCTGTCGTATATTTCGGGAGAAGTACGCGTTTCATAATTATATTTCTTCATTTCTCAGAATGTTTAAACATAGAAAGTTTTTGTATTTTACTGTAAAGTACAAAGCGACTCGAACCCGGATCACCATGGCAAGTAAGCACATACTCAAGTAATACGTACAATAATATAGTACTGGTTGCCCATCTCATTATGACACAAAGTGCGATATTTAAATTGGTCACAAATACTTTCAGTAACAAGATAGATAAACGATTTAATATCTATAACTACGCACATCATATGCTATCTACTGGGGGAGGGGGCTCTGGAATGTGCAGTGTAAAGTTATTAGACAAGTTTAAAGTTTATGCTTGTTTACTTAAAATTAGCGATTATTATACTGTAGTTTGTTATTCGTCAATTTCTCTCAGTTACGCTACCCAGTGGTTCAAAGGTAAGTCTGAATGCTTATTACGCTAAAAACCGGGTTTCGATACGCGTGGTAGGTACAGCACAGATATCCCATTGTGTAGTTTTGTTCTTAGCAAACAAACCTTCAGTTACTTTAATTATTGAAATATTTTCTAGTTAATTAACAGTTCTAGGTTATGTTAACGGTAGCAAACTTAGACTGAGAAACAAGTTATTCGAATCACTGCTGCGATATTTCTCTTCTCTGTGTAGTGATTCCATCAACCAAGAACAGTATACACAAGCCAGCAGAAATCGATTAAACAACTTGAACTTCAAACGCGGACTGTACACTTAGCGTAAAGTCTTAGCGCATCGACAAATGTTGAAACGTTAAATTAAGCCTTCGTGTTAAACAGTTTAGAAGAGCTTCTTGCTTGATAGCACTGCTCCATCACACGAAGTTCCTGCATCATTCACAAGATTAAAACCCATGATTCAGGAGAACAATCGAAACCGCCAGTTGTTATATTTTATTGAGAAGCGGTGGTCAAGTACCACATATTAGATCTTTTCACGTGTCTAAAGGCGGGGGGGGGGGGGTAACAAGCGAGTATAGCTTAACATTTCTGATGAAACGTGAAAGAGGTTTGGAGAGAAATGGAGTAGAAAACGTCTTTGTTAGTGATAAGCTAGAGCTAAATGTAGTGTAGTAATGTGCAGATGCTTTTCACACACACCCCTGCATTATTTAACATTTTCTGTGTGTTAACACAAACAAGTCTTTCCATTCTGTAACATATATATATTCCTCCACACAAACACTTTCCTTGCATCCTGTTAAAGCACTATTTTGAAAGTTTCAAGGACTATCAAAGGACTTATCCTACCTGTAATTGTTTCTTTGCAATTTACATAAAACAGCTCGCTTGAGTAAATATACACATAAACTGGATGGTGCGTGTAAGCCTTAACTATTTAAATACATTCTGCCCGATGTGACGTGTAGAGGGTGTTGTTAAATAGAGTAAACATGACGTTACCTGTGCTATAATAATAGTAAACCAAATGTGGTTTGGCATGTTAAGTAGTCAACCGAACTACTGTTCAATTATCAAATGCAAATTTCTGAAAAAAAGTATATCTTAAAGCACTACCTAGTTTACCATTAAATAATGAACAAGTTTTTAACTCGTACACACTTAAAACCTAGTCAAGACAAAAATATACACTTAATAAATATCAGAAATGCATTGTAATATACACAGAAACAAAGGACTTGAAACTTCACGTTTTTTATTTTTTCATTGTATTATTACCTCCACCACCGAAGTGTATGTGTTTGTTTGTCAGCAAGACTTTCTGAAAAAGGCTGGATCAATTTGGACGAAAGTTGGTATATATATTTGAACTATGATCCAAGTTCGAAGTGATTAGTTTTTAGAGGGTCGAGGTCACTTTCACACTGGGACCAATTTTTCACACTATTTTTGCTCTATAACTCAGTTAAAAATGATTGAATGTTGATAAAACTTGGTGGATAGTTGTAGAATATTATTCCTCATTGTCCTGCCAAAAATGGTCCGTGTCCGCTGATAACAACGGACATATCTTCTGATTTTTTGAAAGCAGAATATAATCAACGTTACGTTGCGTGGCGGAGGTATACGCTCTACTGAGTGCCCCTATAGTTTGATAAGTATTAGAGGTGAAGATGTACTTTACGTAATATGTATTAAGTGCCACGTTGTAGAATAAAGAACTTGAAACTTTGTATTTTTTCACTGGATTATCTAATATGTATAATGTCACCTCATATGGGTTGGCAAGCCTCTGTAAGCATTGCAATACTGAGAGCGAACATTTCGAAAATATTGAGTAATTTAATAAACTTTGCTCTTTTACAGATGCTTAATTAAGATGTACCAATACACAGTTATATAAAAATGATTTTTTGTATGCATCCCCCTCAGTTATATTTTAAAGTTGATATCAGCCATAAACAGCAAAAGATGACTATGCATTTATACAGCAAATGTGTAAAATATTAAAAATGTCTGAAGATAAATATGAAACTTGTTAAGGGACTGGCGTGTTTATAAAGCTGTGGTTACAGATATGTGATGATAGAACCCAACATTTTCTACCGCAGGTACTACTTGTAGATAATGTGGGAGATCAAATGTTAACAATTTGATGCTACCATGGTGAATAGAACCCTGGATTTTGACATTAGAATTCCTCAAACTTACCTTTGATCCACAGGCGAACCACTTACAAACCTTAGAAAGCATTTCTTGGATACTTGTGTATTCATACACCAAGCTAAGACTTTTGACCAATACTATAACTGAGGGAGAGGAGAATGTGCTTCTTATACATTTAAAGATAGATGAAAATATTAAACGTGCAACAATATAATGGTAAATCAAAATAAAAACCAGAGTATCTAAAATTTAAAATCTATAAAAAATTCATTTTGAAAAATAAATCAGGTTTGTTTACATTGTAGGTTAGACTGAACAAATTCAGGCTTTTTAAATGCACTTGTATAAAGAATTCATGCATAAAAAACATACAAACGACATTCTTATTTGTAAAACATATGCAACTACTGTGTACCATAATTCAGTTTTCTACTTTTGCCTTTGGTAAAATAAGTCAGTAATGTTTATAAGTTGTAGATAAAAAAACAACCTTGTGTATGGATACAAATCAACCATGTCCAACAGTACTAACACAGTGTTTAAAGTACAACAACATGCTTTGCAGTTATTAAAATTATAAGTATTGTAATTTTGGTAAATTTAAAATATCCTTATATACAAAATAAGGTGCAATAACAAGAAGAGTGGTGTGATCATGCATTCCAAACTCCCTCGCTTTAATCTTAAGTTTCATAACAAAGTTCTCTTTTCATTATTTTGTAAGTTGTAGAAATTGTGTGTCCTTGACACATGTGATTACAATAAAATCACTTCCTGTTTGAACTGAACTATTTGGTATGCTATACCATTATGTACCGATTTTTTCAAAAGTTCTAAAGACAACACTGATTAAAGTTTGTAAATAAAAAAATGTGTGAAGGACCTACGAAATTTTTCATACTGCAGTTTTGTCTAATTACTATTTTTATAATATACATGCAGAAAAACTAAAAACAAAAGTCTGAGAAGTCCTCAAATTTGTCTACTTGAACAGATCCATGAACTACACTAGCATAAAAAACTTAACAGTGAGTTTAAATGTGTATTATTTAGGAGTTCAAAACTTTCATAATCATGATAGTTAGTACTTGACAGACATTAAACACCTGTTCAAATTTAAAAAGTAAAATATAAAATAAAAATCTGAGAAAGATCCAAAAAATTATATATATATATATATTTGGATTTCTACATTATGTTTACTATATATATATACTTACAAATTAATGAACAAATAAAGCTCTTTAAAAAACTAACTACACATTGTGTTTCAAAGAAATCTCAAATGATTAACACATTCAAAAAGTAATCTAATAAACAAGTATAATATGATGCTATAACAATTTGAAATCAAACAGTATATACTTTTATATCATTTGCTTATCAACTTACCATATGTATATCAAGTATCAGGATTTCATGTACACTGCCAACACCAAAGTGGTCTTTTTTGTACCGTTAAATTTAAATATATATATATATATATATATCATTTGAATCGCATGGTTTGAACTTTATTCTTGCTTTTCTAAAATATACAAGCTTTGATAAAAATATTAGCATTTTAAAACTAGTATTTCATATTGAATATGCATTTCAAATTTATATATTATATCATATGAAAGTATGAGTAACAGTAGTATAGATCTGTACCTACACCTTTTACTTCCGAAAACTAATTAGATTTTTTATATGACATTTTATGTGCCTCTTGTATTATACAGTAATGACTTTGTCCAACTTCTTAATAGTTTAAATATTTTCATACACAAGTTTACTATCTCTGATTCACTTTTGAAGAGGCATAGATTTTCTACACTTACATCTGTGATATGACTAGCTCTACATGATAATTAGATAAACAAAATGAAAATATATAATACAAGGATGCAAAACATAATGTAGAAATCCATCTTATGTTAAAATACATATAAACCTGTTTAATACTTATTCCTCACTGACTATAACATACAGAACTGTACGTCTTAGGGTGATTCATGTTTCACAATAATTATACAATTCTGTCCTTATGCTTTCAAAGTACAGATACCTATAAATTTCTTAATAAATATAAATAGAAGTCATTGTTGTAATTATATTTTTACTAACCAAATCAAATTCCTGGCTTTAGTTTTCATCAGAAGTCACCAAAAAATTTACTGATTAAATGGTAGGATATATTTTGTTACCCAGGTAACACAACTTCAACCTGAAAACACTTTGGTATAACCAATAACCATACCTGAAAAAGTAGATTACTGGAATAAACAGAAGGTAAGCTTTCTTTAAACCAACACCATATGCATTGCCATCTTTCCATATGGCATCTCTCTATCAAGGCAGAGCACTTTGCATCTGCCCTAATCTTCTTCCGACTTAGTTGTATATTAATAATAAAAAAAAAGAAGGGGGTCTTGATGTGATTCTGGGGACACCTTGCAGAAGTTTGTTTATGTTCAAATACTTCTTTCTTCATTTAAGATGTTCTGATCATTTCTAAATTATCTTATTTTCCAAAGTTACCTTTTATGGAAACTTGAGGGGGGGAGCACATGTGCAGAGTTCTAATCAGCACACAGTCAAAATCCCAACAATAACAACGAGCAGCTAAGTACCCGTAATAATTGTCATCAGTGATATGATGATATACATTTTATGAAACTCTCAAAAAGCAACATAATTCGTTCAGCAGTCCAATAAGGAAAATTGATTTTTTTTTCATATATTTGTTGAGACTGGTGACAAGAAAACAGCAAATTGCACACAAAAACTAAGATAATAAATATCCTCACTAACACTTTTGATTATTGGTGTAGCTTTTTTTGATTTTAAGTAGTTTGGTTCTTCAAAAGATTTCTTCACGCTGGAGTCAAGGAAAAAGCTACAGTTAAGGGCTGTGATATCTTCTGGCAAACAGGGAGGTATACAAGAGAGGAAACAAAATTATAGTTTTTGTTATTTCCATCTATTTCTGGTTGTGCCAAGAAAAAAGGTTGCATTATGAAGGTGCCAGCAGTGTGGGGACTCTGTGGAAGGGCATAACTCAAAGGAAGCTTACCTGGTCCACCATGATCAACAGGAGGTAACCCTAACTGATAGGAAAATCCTTTAAATAAAGGTTTTTTAAACTCTTCTGAGGCAGATTTCTTGTTAATCAGAATAGTGTCATCAGAAAGGAAGGAATGTTGTATTTCAGCTCTTCTCAAAATTTCAGGACTATTGTCATGCTGTTTGCTGATATGTAGCTTTAACATGCTCCAAACTCTTACAGTAAATCCACAAACAGGGCAATGGAAAGATTTCTGCATTTTTTTCTGATTTAACACTAGTTTTCTGCTGTTATGAAAAGAATGAATGTGTGCTAAACATAGTTCCCTGGTGCAAAACTTCTTATCACACTTACTACAACGATACCTTTTTTTTGTCTTTACTTGCTGCTTCATTTGCATCTGGCCTTTTGTATTCTGGATGTTCTTATTCCATCTCTCTTCTCCTTTAGCCTGTGTAAACAAATGTGATGCTGTTTTTAAAGACTGTGTTAAGTCTTTTGCAGCAAATCCATCTGCTCTATGACTAAGGAGGTGTCGTTCAAGAGAGTGGTTGTAACGATATGTCCTGTGACAAAACTTACACAAAAACTTCTTATCTCTTTCAATGACTATTGTTGTATGTCTTTTCTCATGAGCATACAAATTGGACAGCCAACAAGTGTTGTATGTACAGTATGAGCAGCGATATAACCTTGACCCTCCTCTTTTCTCTCTGAAAGATCAACACTTATAGATGCTTCTCTTGGTGATACACCTCCGTTAACTGGTTTATCAAGTTGACCTTGATTTACATCACTACTGGAATCTGATGGTTTTTTTGCTTCTGGATTATTGGGAATTCCAATTTCATCATTGAGAGAGTGATGATCTTTAATCAGATGAACCTGGAGGGCAACTTGGTCAGAATATCTCTGGCCACAAATGACACAAATAGCAAATATGTCATTAAAAACCATACTTTCGGGATTGCTCAAAACATTTTCTTTGGCAGAATTATGATCATTTATAATGTGGGTTTTCAACCACTTTATGCTTTTAAAACGCCTATCACAAAGTGGGCAAATTTCTGTGTAGTGATCGAAATATCGGCTGTCAATTAATTCACCAGGCAGCAATTTTTGGCCATTAGCTACTGCTGAAGAAGACTGGGATGAACTTTCTTTATTGGGAAGAGGTTCATCATATATTCCATGAGTGTTCTGCTTGTGAACTTTGAGAAAGTACTTGCTGCAAAGTTTTTTCTGACAGACATCACAAGTTACACCTCCAATAGTGCTGATCTTGGCTGCTTCTTTTGGTTGCTCATTGAGATCAATTCCATGCATTTTTAACATATGAGTTTTCATGAAGTATTTGTTACACAGTTCCTTATTACAGATATTACAAAAGTTAGAGCCAGTGAGGGTTTTAAGTTTGTTGTTTATTGTAGTAGTAAAGGGAATGACACCACTTGAGCTTAATGACTGTACAGATTTTACAGAGGGCTGTTCGGAATGTGTTCTAGGAGACGACATCTTGGTATCATTTGTCCAAATGTTATGAATGTTTTGCTTATGAACTTGTAAGAAGTAACTGTTAGAAAATTTATTTTGACATATTTCACAAAAAACTTCCACGTTATAGAATTTCAGTGGTGGTGGCGATGTCAGTGGATGATAGGATTGTTGAGAACGCATGGTATTATCTACGTCCTTCTGTGATAAGGAAGTTGCACTGCTTCCATCTTCACTCAGTAAAAAACCATGTTCATTCATCATATGTGCTCTTAGATAATACTTATTGTCAAAATGAAGACTGCAAATACCACATGTTACTTTATTATCATTAGCTATAACAGATGAATTCAGTTCTTTGATCATGGAATGCAGTTTCAGCAGGTCCTGGCCTGAAGCATCTTCTTTCTTATATGTGCTATATGTGTTTGTAGTTTGCTGGTGAGATACTACTAGATTAGAGTGGTTACCAGAATTACATGTATTAGGTGGTTGCTTTGGAAAAACTGGAGAGCTGGGTTTTGACTTTTCTTCTTCTTCAATATACGGAATGTTATGAGTATAGAATTTGTGCATTTTAAAAAGATACTGACTAGCAAAGGGGCGATTACAAGTTTCACAGATTAATTTCCCAGTTTGTTCTCCATATGAAAGTGTGCCTTCTTGTTTAGTCTGAGATTCTTGTAATAGAGTTTCTGAAATGTTATTAGAAGTAAGGACTTGACCAGTCTCAGAGAGAGTTGGTGAAGATGTGTTTTCCCTATCAGATTGTGAAACCTTTCCAGTGGACTCTGGGATACTGACACCATGTTTGTTAGGTTTATGTGTATTAATCACAACAATTTCCTGTAGCTTCTCTTCAGTAAAGACTGATGCACCCTTATCACTACTTGAAGAGTTTTCTGTTGATTCAATGGAAGCTTTAGTTTCAACACCCGTTGAAGATTTAACAGTTTCTGTAGCTGAACTTTGTTTAGGTGACACTTCCTGATTAAGCATGATGCTATTTTGTACACTAAATAAATTAGGAGGGTTATCTTTAGATATTTCTTTGGCTAAATCAGGTGGTGAATTATTGTTCTTCTCAGAGGAAAAAACTAATCCTGGTGAACTAGCTACTGATGCTACTGGTGAGATAGCTTTGTTGTCACTACTTCCTGAATTCTGTTGGCTCTCTATAGTGATACCATGAATTTTGTACATGTGTTTTTTAAGAAAATATTTATTACAAAATTCCTTCTGGCAAATTTCACAGAAAGCTTCCAAGTTCATAATTCCCTGTGTTGGTGAGGTTGGCTTTGTTGAAAAATTCTGTAATAAGGGTGGAAAAAGAGGCAATGGGTTGGATAAGCTGCTATTCAGAAATGTTCCTGAATATGAAGGAGTAATCACTGATTCTACAGAATAAATTCCATGTTTGTTTGCTTTGTGGGTTTTAAGGAAGTATTTATTACAGAACTCTTTATTACACAGTTCACAGAAGGCTTCAGGGTTGAATATGCGAACACTAGAGTTTGAACTATTAGTATTTGCTGTATTCTGTCCCTGCAGCTGCTGCAGAACAGGGAAAAGAAAAGGTGCAATAGAGTTTGCAAACATGGTTGGAGGAAGAGACATGTTTGTTGGCTTACCATCTCCTGGATGGGAAATGGGTATCAACGGAGGCATGCTTGAAAATAAAGAGGTCTTTGTAAAATCCTTGTTTTCTAGATTAGAACCATTGCTGGCACACAAGATTGACATTGTATTTAAATTTTGCTCATTGAACATTACAAGAGATGAGACCTCAGAAGTTCTGACTGAGTTTGAATTTTGCTGGGATTCAGAGGTACATGGTTCCCTGCCATTTAATGAGGTAGATTTGTTGCAAGACTGCCAAAGCTGCTTTTCTTGCAGTTTATGGAAATGCTCTTTTCAATATGAACACGTAAGGATTCTATACTCTGAAACAAACTACTGCAATGATGACATGTCAACAATGATTCTGTTTTTTTTTCAGGTTGTTTTGAACTATTTCTGTGTGTAATTTCCAAATTTAAGGCCTCTTCTGGAATCTCTGAAACTAATTCCTCTCTTTCCTCAGTGTCGAGCACCTGTGTTGTGTGATACCTCACTGGATTACTTTGCTTTCGTCTTTTCTTTGCTCGTTGTTCAACAAATACTGCAGAGTTAAATGCAGATCCACTTTCATTAATTTGGTCCATGCTGTCTCCATCCTCATCTCCTGAGCAGTCTTGAACATCAGCTTGTGAAGAATCATATTCACTGGAGCTTCCTTCTAGTGTTGAAACATTGCTATATGAAAACGTATCAAAATGACTCTCTTCTATTCTTGTTGGTTCTTCCATGATCAATTTTTCAGTTCTCCATGCTTCTTCTTAGTTTGTTTTCATACTGCTGGTCCTGTAAAATACATGTACCTTAAACATTTCCAATTATGAAAAAAAAAAGCTTTAAAGATTTTACTCAGTTATTTTACTCAAGAACTGGATTTGTCCAATAGTTTAAAATAATCTAAACACCTGCTCTCCAATTTACAAGTATTTAAAACCTAAATGACTTTAGACATTATTCTATTTTTATACTCTGCAAATTTAAGTCTACTGGGCACTGAAGAAAAGTTGTTTTATGCAATTCTTTATTTTTCTTAATATAACAGTGTATTTAAATTTTGTCATTCAAGTTTCAAAACTTTTTAGCTAAGGAGTTATGCACGAACAAACATACCTTAACACACAAACAACATATTCTAAAATTTACTTTTAGAAAAGCACAGTATGACTGTATACATATACGTAGTTTTAAGCCATACATGTCAAGGGCACATTTCAACAAAAAATAAAAAAGTGCCTGTACATTAATACCATGATTGAACATTTTTTCAGTACATGTAGATAACATAGTTTACAAATGAAGGGGAGATGCATTCATAACACAGGAAATACTTATGATAATTTAAAAGTATATACATACATACACACACGTGTGTGTATATATATACAATTAATCCAGGGAGGTATAATGTAATGCACAATAAAACAGGATATTAAATCATGCATATCATGTAATTCATATACTGATAATGTAGATATCAACTTGAAGCTTCACATGTTGTACTTGATAAAATACTTGTCAGAGAAAATGTAGGTTGTGCTTTAACACTCAAAATTTACCAACACTTACTATTACTTTCAATAGTCCACTAGATGAAATTAACACTTACAATGCCAAGTACTGTATCAGATTCTAAAATTTACAAACAATATTTTTATAGTGGTTAATTTCTTTTTTATAATTATATCAGATAAATTAAGTTTAATAGCTGAAGATCTCTTAGTTATTTTATTTGAAAGGGGCTTTTGTACTGCAACTAATTGGAATATCATCCATTTTGGATGTCTACTGTCTAGCATACAAAAACATTTTGTAGTAATTTTTTTATTTTCTAAATTTATATCAAAAACATTTTGATTAGAGTACTTGTTTATAAACATTTATATAACCAACTTTACAGAAGTTTTATTCTCAAGATAAAAAACACTACTGAACCACCGATTGGTAATATAAAAGGATAAAAACAAATGTCCACGATGTGAATGAATTTGTTTACAAATATGTATTTTAATTGTATATGTTGGTTGGCTGATGGCATTTGTCTATAACCAAGTACATTTTTCAGAATATTTGTTTTAAATTTTAAGTATTGTGAAAATTACATAAAATTGTATATCATAAGAAATAGGATTACCTCATTAACTTCTGTAAAAGACAGAGCTTTATATTGTCAGTCCTTAAGGTTACAAAACTACATGTTCATGTAATTTAGGTTAGGTTTAGCAGGGTGACAAACACCAGTCTTTAAAAACAACAAATTATGTGTAAAAGTTTATGACTATTTAAAGAAGAAATTATTAGAGTAGTCCAAGAAGAACACAAAAAGCTATGAATCTCAAAAATACACAAAAATGTAAATATAAATGAAAACTGGAATTCACATTTCAGTCATACACTAGAAAAAATACTACATTCTCTAGATAATACACTTAATACATACTGGATTAGCAGTATTAAAATTAGAATACTAAAACAACTCATTTCATACAGAAATTACTTACATACAATTACTATAATTTGAAAAGTCCCCATATCATATTCCTCATGCATATTGGACTATTCAGTGATTAGTGTTACAGAAGGCCAGTAGTGCTGTAGTTATCAGCTTTCTGAGAAACACTATTTGTTTAACATGTTGTAAATGTATACTTAAAACAAGTTACATGCACTATATAATCAACTGAAAACAAAACTACACAGAAATGTGCAATAAAGCATATCCTTAAAACTAAAAAAAAAATTAATAATGGTTGGAGACGGCTTGAATGGGTAATGAAGAAAAACTTTAATATAAGTTTAACATAACAGGTACCTGAT
>NW_013665748.1:440943-451820 GCF_000517525.1 Limulus polyphemus
AGTAGTGGGGGAAAACAAACTTTACAAACATTCTGTTCAATGTATATACTTTAGAAAGTATAATGTCACAGTTTAATCTTAAGACATAGAATGTCATGTAACAAAAAAAAAAATAGGACAACTTAAAACAAAATGGAAATGGCAACATGCGACAATTACTTCTTGCAAATTTATGACTACAGAGTTTCTTGTTGGACCACCTCCCATCTCCTTTGTTAGAACCTGTTTTAATAACATTGTTTAGTCTTAAAATTGTTTCCTGGATAATACTTTAACAAAAGAAACTATATTTTAAGGTTTCCAATCTAATGACATATTTAACTGAGTTTCTTTTTGTCATCTTTTCCTAACAAATAAACGAAATAAATATTACAAGATGATTGCAACAGAGTACTATGTCTCAATTTTTGCACAAATACAATTATCATGACTTTATTTTCTAATTATTCTTCAATACATTTAAAAAAAAGATCAATACATTCATAAATAATATTTACATACAGTATGTGTCATATCCATATAATGTGTAGGTCTATTATACTATCAGTACCAGTTTACTGGTATTTAACAATAGATCTAAATTATGCAAAATGTATAGTAAATCTAAGTAAGTATTCATGTATTCAGTATCATATACAGGTGTAACATAGCATTAAGTCAAGATCTGATAACTAACAATCTTTAGACTGCCAAAGTCAAATACACAATATTTTATTTTAATATCTACATACAACATTCTTTATTTCAAATATATACATTAGTATGCTATACAAAATGTGACAGTTGTATCTGAACTCATTTTGAGAGATTACAGTTTTTAATACTGTAAAATTGGATGTCAAGAATATTACACTTTTATATGGCAATCTTCATATCATTAATTTTAAAAGTAAAATTTTTCATCACTGACTCTCTTTCTGCTTGAATTGTAAACTTAGAAAATAATTATTAATTGTTATGCATGACTATTAACCCCCAGAAATGACCACTCAATCCAACTATCATAAGTGTAGCTATATCCAAGAAAATCTTAATGCCAATTTCAGTCACAAAAATAGGGACTGAATACTTATTACAATTGTTGAAAAGAAAATCAGAAATGCAACTGTTTGATTTATGCTTTACATGTTGATGTTTAAGACTTGAAATTCTTTATGTATTTCAATATCAAATTAATTTAAAATGAGACAAAAACATATAACTAAAGGACCATTCTATATTAATTCATGATGCATGTTTGTGAATTTGTTTGTCCCCAAATCCCTCCTACAGTTATGGAACTAGTAGGACCTGGGGTGGCACAAGAAGTGTCTTGTCCTTATGTATATGGTATGGACCCATACCAAAGAGGTTACTAAGGGGAGCTAAAACATGCTTGGAAGGTCACCCAGATATGAATAGGGTCTAGGAATAGGTGTTCAGGGTTAATAATCCTGAATTTTACATCAAATATTGTGCTCCCAGCCCCTTCATGATCCAAGGGTGCAATATTTGAAACTGTGTTAATACCTCTACCTACAAGCTGGTAGAACCAAACCTTGCATATGTTCAGGTATCCTAATGGTTTTTGTTTGGTACAGACACTCTTTGGAGTAGTTACAGCCCCCTATCAAGGGGGTGCCAAGGGGGCTAAAAATGTGCTTGGAAGATGAAACTGTGTTTACACCTCCTCAAACATAGCACATCTGTTCAGGTACCATAGATAGGTGTCCTAATAGGGGGTTTATTTTCAGGTATGGACTTCCCTTGAGACAGCTATAGAAGTAACTGTGAATAATGGAGGAGCTTGATCAGTACACTGGAGCTTCTGTGAATCATGAGGAGAATCTCTGAACCCCAGAATGATCCTAAAGTATGGATAATTCCTATCAAAAGCACTCTTAAAGTTCTTATGTTTACAAACAGCTACATATAGCTCAGACAGGTGGATAATCACTTTAAAATTTTTTAAAAACATATTTAGTTAATAACAAGATTTAATTCTTGGTGGAATTACAGTGGAATAGCACCCAATGATTATTTGGCAGCAATTGTAAGTTTACTATGAATGTTAATAAGTATCTATATTCTCATTTTCTATCAGTTGTTAAATAATCAATAAACAAACAATATAAACTGTCATGAGAAAGCAAGAAAGTTCCATGGCTTTGAATAGAAAATAACTTATGTACAATAAAAGTGCTATGAACCATTAATAATGCACCTTTTTTGAAATATCTCAAAGAATTGTTACAATCCACCCTGGTGGTAGATAAGGCAATTATCTTCATTATACTGCTTTCATAAATCAGGTCCAAGTGAAAATAATTTGAAGTAATTTAACAACCCCCCCAAAAAAATGCATGGATTCTTTATTGGTAAAATAACCTTATTCCACTAATGCAAGTATAGTAGTTGATAAACAAAACAAACATTTTATGTACTTTTCCTTTGTGTAAAATAAATTGAAGAAATATTAATATAACAGTTTTGATATATATATATATACAAGGAAAAAATTCCCAATTTGAAAAATTCACTCAATGTGCACCCCTCTAGTAGTATCTGAAGCATTTTTCATCAGTGTTCCTTAGTAATAAACTAATTGTTTTCAGGAATTTTGATTTTTAGAATACAAATTTTCTTGGAGAATATATAAAAAAGTATTAATTACTTATTCTGTATGAAAACAGTTCAAATTTTTCTAAACATTTTATTAGCCTAAATACTTAAGCAGAGGTTGAAAAATCCTTAAGTCCTAGATTCAGGCCTACACAGTTCATGATCAGACCTGTAGTTTACAGATGAAAAAAAATCTGTTGGATTCAGAATCTTATGTAACATCAAGGTTAACTAATTTTATACAGAAATTATGACTAAAGCTTTAATCTTTAGTAAATTAAACACTGACTGTTGTCAATAAGCTTTACACTGGCAAAATGCCAATACAGGAATGGTAGCAAACTGCTAATTTACTGTCATCTTCACACAACTGTATTTGCTATGCTTTTGAACATTTAACTGATATAGATTATAAAATATGTTTGTCAGACCAAGAAAAGTTTTCTTGGAAATAGATCAGTCATTTATTCCACATTTAATTCAAATAAATAAAAGAAAAAATTTACAAACAGAACCAGTTGAATCTAAGGATAGAAAGTATGACTATGAAAAGTATGTTTGTACATTTCAACAATATTGTGAAAATGACAAGCTGTGGCTGAACTTGAATGATACTAAACTAGAAATATTTTATACATTTTTTTAAAAATATCTTTCACTGTCAGACAAATTTGATGCACCTAGCCAGTGCACTAAAAACTTAAAAAGACCCAATTAAACTCCATCAAGTCTGAAATGAACATACTTCAAACAAATGGTCATGGTTAAAAAAAATAAACCATCAACATCACCATTAAATCTTATAAACACTCTTATAATGTAAGACCTTGTAAGATCAGAAAACAGAATACAAATTCAAATATTGTTTAATACAATCAATACAGCTGCTAAGTCTGGCAAACTAATTTTAGATCGAGAGAGAATGTATGAAATCCAAACAAAAAAATTCTTAACTTGGGTCAAAATAACAGCAACATTCACAGTTAAAAATCCTTTATAAATTATATTGCTAAAACAAAATTCAGAATTAAGCAAATGAAATAAAGTGGTCAACTTTTATCCCTATCTCTTCAGATGGCAACACAGATTGTGCTATACTTGAGCAAGAAGTTGAATGGGCATTTGAAAGTGAAAATGTTCAAGGTGTTTTCAACAGTATAGAAAATGCAGTTGCATAGAGTCACTGAAAAAAACATTTAGGGGTAATTCTAAACCTAATGGGAATTCACAGTGTGGTATAGAAACTGGAACTTACTGTATTGGCTGCAAGTAAAACTTAAGCCAATGCAGATAGTTGAAGATTACCATTACCTACATAAATGCAGAAGAGAGAATTAAAATAAATTTCAGAAGTATTATATTTAGAGTTTTCCCAATTTATTTGATGCTAAGCAGGTTAGGTGGATAAGGTTCAAACCCAGAACAAAATATCTATACAAACTTCTAAATTAGCTTCCAATTTTGGTGGAATTATCCAAGCAGTTAGAAAATTGCTTCTTATTTAAATATCAGAACTTGTGAAAAGGGCTTAATCATATTAAATGCACTAAAACCTATTCCAGGAAAGTCAATGCAAAAATTTACCTCTCAGTATGATATAGGGTCTGGAAAATCTGGGGATTTATAACTAAAAGGGATACTAGTAGAGGTAGATTACAAGACATGTGAAAAGTTATTCATTGATAATGGTATCTGTATTAAGAAGAGATTTTAAATTTTTTCACAGAAACTGTTGTCACTGCTTTAGATTTTTAACTTTTACAAACACATACATGTTCAAATGTATAAATAAATACAAGTGTTTTACTTAAATATAGACTATGCCTTTTTCTAACACATTCAAGATTCAGAAACAACAACTTATTTAGCAGGACTCAAGTAGATCTCTGACAAAACATCATGAATTTAGACAGTAAGAAAAATAGTGTTTCATTGGTATTTTTCGCAGATTAATCTTTGTCAAAAAAAGTAAGACTTTTAGTAAATGTCTTCAAGAAAGTTCCACTTGAAGATGTCCATGTCATCATCCAATAAAAATGCAAAGTATTGGCACAAATACAGCTTTTCTAAGGAATTCATCTTCCTAAACTTTTACTATGAATGCATATAAAATAATACAATTCTGTGCAAAAACTTACAATTTACAGATGAATCCTGACTCAGAATATAGGCAAAAAGCTTTTCTGAAACTAATGCATTACAAACCAACACTAATAAAAACATTATAAAACTTATCTACAAACAAATTTTTTTATCAGTGTTTCTTGATTCTTGAAATATTACATACATCATGCTGAAGTTCAACTTGCAACAGGTGTCACATTAACCCACAGGAGACACATCAAGTTACACAGACTGAAAATAGTTTTTCAATACTACTAGTATTCTAAGTTAATTATGCAAAAGTGTTTAGAAAGGGCATCTTCATACCTATCTATTAAATTCCTACTAATAGTTATGTCATCACAAATGTATGTAAATAGCAAACATATCCATATTAATCTAGCACATTGAGTTTTTAGAAACTAGTTCTAATTTTCAATATTTATTCTTGAATTTTGTAGAATTTACTATAACTACTCTTAAAAGAAACAAATCAATGACGTACTTTCATTAGTTACCAAACCTTTATAAAGGAGCACTGAAATAACATGAGTCTTGATTATGTTCTTTAAATTAGCAATTTTTAACCTTTAATACCTTAATAAGTTAAAATGCAAAGTGGTAAACCTTATTCTAAAAACAAAACTAAAAATCTGGGCTATTTTTAGGGAGCAGTTTTTGAGAAAAAATCAAATTAAAACATTTTAAATAAAACTTTACAAGTACCATTTAGAAAAACAAGTATCACAAACTATCAACTTTTAAAGTATTAAAGCACACACACATAAAAATATGTTGTTTTATTTAGTAATTTTACAAGTTACATTTTTTCATGGATTTTGCCATTTTATGCACGTTTTATAATGGTGTATCTTTGTCATATTTTTTAGAATTTTAAAATACTTTTCAATTAGACAAACTGTTTTAAGTAAGTTAAAAAAGTGTAGTCAATAAAAAAAAAGTAAAAAATTAACCCGTGTCGAACATAGTTTACTGGTTGAGATTAGATTTGTATATGATTCAACAATTGTACAATAATTGCACAGTTTAGGTGAAACTGAAAACGAGTTACACGGTAAACAAAATGCGTTCTACAAAGTATAGTTGATTCAACAAACGTTCAATAACTTGAGAAATTACTAAAGCACCAAGAACCTAACATCCCTTTGCCCTTCAATACATACATTTAAAATAAACACTAGCCACTGCGCACCTACTTACGTATAACACCCATGGTTTCAAATCCGAAGTATAACATAGACCGAGTTCTACTTCTACGCTACAATATACTGTGTACAGCAAATACAACAGAGCGAATACTGTCACTATACAGTATACAACTTAATACTAGTACTACTACTATAAAAGCTTTAGCATTTATAACAATATTAAAATAAACCTAAGTAGCACATTCTTACTTTTACGAATGAGGAAACTCATAAAAACAAACAGAAGTATTGACAAGTTTGAAAGAAAACATAAAACCCAGATTATACTTACACAGAGCCTTTCAAAGTTTTACCTAACAGCCCTCAGCAGCCATGTTAGTTTCAGTGATAAACTCCCACAATTCCTTGCAAGTAAATTTACGAAACATGCCTTAAGCATGCGCTAGCGCAGGGATGACTCGTTGACGTAGAGAAGTGATGCTTTGCAATTAAGTTAAGCTCGAAAGGGCATTGTTTAGTGGTATGAAAAGTATGGAATCCACATTTGATATATGTATGCCACCAATACCTGAGTTCCATAAGCGCACACGTGTAAAAAAATTTGTTTGAATATATCTTGGTCAAATAAAACAAAATATTATTTGAAGCATATGGCATGTAATACAAATATAAAAATTTTAACTAGAATTTTCCCGCATTTGTTGTTGTTGTTTGTAGTTATGCACAAAGCCACACAATGGGCTATCTGTGCTCTGCCCACCACTGGTATCGAAACCCGGTTTCTTGCGTTGTAAGTCCGCAGACATACCAAAAGCTATTTACGCTAGCCGTCTCTAATCAAATTAGAAGGATTTGACTGTTGCTTGTACAATGCGCCCACAGCTCCTGGGCTATTCACTTCCTATATTTAGAGAGAGCACATGCTCAATCCTTATTTTATAAAATGACCCCTATGAAGAGAGTTACTTATTTTCTTATTCACCCTATTCCAAGACCTGTTATGCTTTATGTGCCTCTATTTCAGGACTTGTACTTCCTATATGTATGGAGTGAAATATTTTAAATTCCCATTACTTCACGTTTAAACTTTGAGGATTTACTTCAAGGTTAATTACATTGGTTTAAACATATTTCATTTATTGACATTTACAAACAGTACTTATAACATTCTAAATGTCATAATTAATGACAATGAAATATAACTAGAATGCTGTTAATTACCCCACTCAGTATATATTTATTCATTATTCGTGATATATCTAGGCAAAGAAAAAAAGAGAGTTTTGAAATTACTCTAGCTTCAATAAGGTTGTCCTTTATAACACCAGCACTACAATGGACACACATTGAAAACTGGGACTCTTATGAATTTTATATAATACTGTTTATGCATTATGAATGTCAGAGATGTAGAAAGCAAATTAAAAATGTGGGGGGCAAGGTTTATTTGACCGAGCAAAGCGAGGATATGTGCGCCACAGGCGCACCAATTACCAATGCGATCTAGGTCTTGCCTTAGGGCTCCAGAAGCTCTTGGATTCTGGGTTAAATTGTATACATTCTCCTGCTTTTCTTGAGAGAAATTTACATAATTTTGATGCATTTTACTGAGACAGGTTGAAAAGTGAGGTCTTGGCATGGTGTGGTAGTTAGGGCGTTCGACTCGCAATTTGCAGATCGCGAGTTCGAATCCAATCACCGAACATGTTCACCTTTTCAGCCGTGGAGGCGTATTAATGACGGTCAATCACATTTTTAGTAGATGAAACAGTAGCCTAAGAGTTGGCGGTGGGTTCTGTTGACTAGCTGCCTTACCTCTAGTCTATAACTGCTAAATTAGGAACAGCTAGCGGAGATAACCTTCGAGCAGCTTTGCGAGAAATTTGAATAAAATAATAGTAATAAAGAAAAACAAACTATCGCTATAACGATAATTTCGGACGTGAATGATCGTGATAGGAAACGTTTGCATCAGGCCTTCAATACATTAAAATTAACAATAACAACAACAACAAAAAAGAAACATTCTTGTAACACTTGAAGTAATGTTTTGTTATGTTACTTTATATCTTTAAAACAACAATAATGCTCTGTCCACCGCTGAGTATCAAAACCTTATTTTGAGTGTTATAAGCCCTCAGATTTACTGCTGAGCCACTGTGGACGCTAAAGGATAAAGAATCAACACTTCAGTGATTAAAAATTTTATTTAGTTATTTAATAACTGTCACGTAAGTTGTTGATTATGTAATCGAAAAACTGTTTTATGATATTATAAAATATTCTTTCTGTGGGTGTTATAAATATTACACTTGAGATGGGAGGGAGTATAAATATGCATATTGGAAATTACTATACTTACCCTCATTAAAGAAACTTGAATGCACTTGTTATGCATCATTTTTTTTCCCAATAGAAATGATGACGGAAAAATTTGGAAATATACTAAAATTACTTCAGTTTATCACCCACTGCCATTAGTACACCGTTGAACCAATTAAGGGGGTCTTAGCGGAATGACTGAACACATGCCCCAAGAAGGACACATGTTTGTTTGTTTGTAGTTAAGCACAAAGGGACATCTGTGTTCTGACCATCACGGGTATCGAAACCAGGTTTCTAGCGTTGTAAGTCCGCAGACATAGAAATACAATCAATAACAAATAATAGTTTTACTTATAAAATATAGACGTTGAGATACCCTACGATGAGCTCATGATCCTATTGAACTATCCACCTAAGTAATACCATCTGCTTATACAAACATCATTCTAACTAACACTATCCGCCTTTAGAAACACCATCCACTTTTTAAAAATCTACTTAATGTTTTACTTATAAAGCAAAACTGTAATCGCGATAAAAATATTCAGTACTGATAATTGTAAACACTAAGTTACGCAAATTCGATTAAATTATTAATTTTAAGACATTGATTGTTACTATAAAGTTGAGGCACGTTGATTTACATCACTCTCTGGTGGGTTGCTCACGAACTATCTGCGCTTTCATCATCCTAACGCGCCTTCTGGTGCTACTTCGTGGCCCTAGCAACGTTTACTCTAGTGCCACTTCGAAGACGTCATCGCCCTCTGGTATATATTTCATAACAGTATATTAGGTATAAATAAAAGCTTTATCAGAAAGTATTTTGCTTATTAATATCCTGCTTTTTATGTTAGTCATCTCTTAAAAAAATTAATATTTTTAATAATATGTATACGTCTGTTGGTTTGGCAAGATAGATCAATCCAGGTGCACCATAAAGCTTCTATGAAGAAGGACTGGGCTAGTAATTTATAAACATATAAGAAACAAAGATTTTTTATCATCATTCTTTTTTTATCTGTAACACAATTCATAAACATATTCCAGTTCGAAGAAATACTTTTTCTTACACTGCCAGTATTAGAAATTAGCATATGGAGATTGCCTCTGTCTTCTCTCCCAAAGTCCACCTGTACTTCCAAGACACGCATGAGTATTTATGTTACAATATTAATTTCAAGATTCGATAAAGGTGTAATTTAAACAAATTTTAACCCAGAATAGACTTCTATATACGTAAGGTTTTTCAACTTGCATTTTGTCCGCTGTGGCACACTTGTTGTCTTTTATACTTTTTAAGTAATAACAAGAATAGAAAGATAATCATGATAAAGCATAGCAATATACATATTCATTTATCGTTTAAGATAGATCACAATATCTTACGATGTACTTCTTGACACCTACTAATTTCTACTAATGTCGATTGCTAGTTTATGTTAATTTTCAGTTATTTATTATCCTACTAATAGGAAGCTGTACTCGATCTCACAGTAGCACACATGATAACTTTTGTTTTGTTTTTTTACTGTTACAACTATTTTTTATCGACTCGAACACGTTGGGATTTTGTTCAATGCTCTTCATCCGATAATGGCACGTTAAACTGGTGAAACGTTGCTCAGCTAAAAAACAAAACATTTTTGCTTTGTTTTTATATGTTTGAAATTAATTTTCAGTTCTTTACCATTACAGATTTAAATAATATTATATATTTTACTCTATGTTAGTATGAGGACCTTGCTCTTATTGATATTCTATCGAAAGTCATTGCAAATGCAACGAAAGCTTAGGACAATAAACACAAAAATGATGTGAAGTGAAACGTAAAAAGTTTATTTATCTATAATATTAAGAATTGGCCTGTTATGAGTTGAAATATTATTCTTTATTCTTTTATATGCAACAAAATAATTAGAATTTTTGCTCACAAGATATCATTTATAACTTACCATTCTTTGTTTATCTTCAGATTTTAACAAATAGTAGTCCTCGTACAATCTTGTTTTATATAATTTTCACCTGAATAATTGAAAAAAAGAAGAAAAAGTGAATGGAGAGGTTTTTGTCACGTTTCACTAGAAAAATACACATTTTTTTTTCCACATAATTTTATTAAAATATATTGTTAATTTTAGTTGTAAAGCAAATGTATATTCGCACCAACTGGATTAATTTGTCCGTCCTCTAAAATACAAACATTTACATAGTGTAATACATTTTTACCACAGTTTGTTATTTTTACGAATATTTGCTTGTGGCTCCATCTCTCGAATATCCTTTTAAAAATATATCATTAATGACCTCATCCTATGACATTTTAGGGTTTGTCACTGAAATAACTTTTTTTTACTTACCCAATGTCTTATAAACATTGTGATATGTTTTTTTATAAGCCTATAATAAAAATATCAGATAGCCTTTCGTACTCATCTTTTTATCATATAATGTGGCTAAATGAGAAAAAAAGAAGTAAATTCTTTTAGGCAGGATTAGAGTAAATTAATCTATGAGACCTTCGGCGTGGTCAAATACGTCAATCGAAAGGGTTTGACCTTCTGAGTCCAAAACTGTAATTAGATTTCAATTCGGTCAAAAGATGACGGAGCTATGAACTAAACGTTTGTAACTAACGAAAAAAAAAAAAAAAATTCAAGTAGCCGTTCTTAATGAGCC
>NW_013665748.1:452820-479715 GCF_000517525.1 Limulus polyphemus
CCAAAACTAGTAAATTAGATTTCTAATTCGGTCAAAAGATGACGGAGCTATAGAACTAAACGTTAGTACTCGAAAAAAAAAAAAAAAATTCAGAGCCGTTCTATGAGCCGCTCGGCCGCGACTAAAAACAGTTTATAAAAACTATTGTAATTCTTAGTTACCAATGTGAGCACAACAAGGAAAATATTTGTGTTTTGTTTAAAGGTAGTTTTCAGAAGGTTCAAGCTGAAAATTCAAGCATCTCATTCATTTACGTAATTCTGAGCTGAGTAACTGGTTACCAGAGGAAGCACCCAGAAACTGCTTGATAAATGATCGTTGATAGTATTTTTAGCTGTGGCATAGTGGCTCATAGAATGTCTTTGATTTTGTTTGTTTTTCCAAGCATAAACGTTTAGCTCATAGTTCCATCATCTCTTGACCGATTGGAGATTAAATTACGGTTCTGGACTCAGAAGGTCAAACCCTTTCCTTTGATGTATTTGACCACGCCCAAGGCCTCATAGATTAATTTACTGTAATTCTATCTAAAATGATTTCAATTTGATGGTAGGCTATTAGAGATTTTGATGAATAATAAAATCGAGTCGGGTATACGGGCGCTCCACGCTTGGTATTGCTAGCGCAATATATAGCTAATAAAAAGGAAAAATAGGTCTCGCAGATTAATTTACTCTAATTCTGCGTAAAATAATTTCAACTACAACGGTTATTGAGGATTCCCTCTTGTTTTTTGTTACTTTTAATTCCATTTCTTCAAAATTATAACTGAAAATATTTTGTAGCTTAACGTATATTTCTGCTAAAACTGATGCTATAACCATAATTAATTGATAAAGTTTTAGAATCAAAGTTATATTAAAATATCGTCCTTTCAAAACTAAATGTTTCAATGAAAGCATAATGCTTTCACGGCATAATTATGATAAGAAGAAAATAACATTCGTCAACTATGGAAAAGCCTAAATGCCTCAAATATCACTGGTATTGGTGGTTTTATTAAGCTAATTTTACACCAGCTAATGAATGAAACGTTTCAAATTGTTTACAAACTCTGTGGCCCAATTGCAATGGACAAGTATAAAAGCTATAATCTATTTAGCGCAATGTGCATTACTTTTTTCGTTGTACAGAACAAGGTTTAATAAAACTGCGAGAAGAAAAAAAAAAGTAAGTAAATGGTGAATAAGTTATAGCAATGAGTCACTACTTTAAAAATCGCCTTGAGAAATAACAGTTGATTTTTCCATATCAACAGTGTTCTTTTTTTATTGTGTGGCATCTGGAGATTAGCATCAGAGTTCGAATCAACGCTGAGATACAAGTCGCATAACGATAATGATCTCATGTTTTCTATTTTTGTAATCCAATTAATATTAGTTTTCTACATCTAGGTCTCGAGCCTCAATTCATGTTTGCTGTAATAGGATAGCAAGTATCAACAACCAATCAGAAATGCTCTCAAAAACAAATCTTCATCTTTATGGCGAACAAGAAGATATTCTTTAAACCATTTATTTTTATTTTTGAAACATTAGCTTGCTTTTTATACTTATGTCTTTTACTGTTTTCTTGTTAGTATGATATCCTCAAGATCGATCATCACAAGGACCTCTATTTGTTCTCGGACGTTAAAGATAAAATTAAATCTACTCAAAAACACCTTGGGTGTGGAAAAAAAGGTGCGACCAAAAAAAAAAAGAAAAAAGGATTGAGTGTACGACTTAAAGGAATTAAATCAAAATTGGCAGCCAAATTGGTAGCTACACTTATAGCATTGTTCATTAGTTAGCCAGTCCGCGGTTTTTGTTCATCTGGGGGCATGATGGTGGATAAAACAAAATACGCGACCTAGCTAACTAATGAATAAATATTTGCTGTAAAATTCTTACCAATGATATAAGTAGAGCTACCAGTTTGGCCGCCAATTTTGATTTCATTCCTTTAAGTCGCACACTCAATCCTTTTTTTTTGCCGCACCTTTTTTCACACCTAAAGTGTTTTTGATTAGATATCATGACTTTTTGTCAATACACACAACAAACCACACCAAATAAGAAAGTGACACTCGATAGTAACCAACATTAGCTTTAGGATCGTAAGTCTATTATTCGGAACAGACCTTTACTTTATAGAACCAACCAGAGTCTCTGAAGCTATGGTAGTAGTTTTACCTCTCTAAAATAGTGTTAAAAATTTTCTTTATAGTAACGCCATGGAATTTAGATTAACAGTTGCTTGTCATCACCCCCATGCAATCGGTACAGCCGTATCAAACATAATTATTTATACTAATTGCTTGAGCTAATACCACGTGACGCTAAACGCTCTTTAATTAAGATAATTTCATAACATTTAATAAATTTGTGTTGAAAAGTTGGCAATCAATAATCAATAATAACCGTCCACCCGTATGGTTCTTTTAAAAACTTGAGCTAGAAATTGCTAATCTAGTTTGTTTGGCCTAATCAATACTTATGTATCTGCACGTCCTTTCATCTTATAGTTTTGAATGACAGAAAATGTTAGAACGATAGCTCATCTGACTTCTGCGTAGCCGTGGGCAAAAGGTTTCATTAAATTTGAGCGGTTTTTGTTCAATAACTTTGCACATATGGCTTATATTTACACCGAACGAGACCCCTAAATGTAATTATAATTGTAATTATATCTATCAGTATACCAAATTTGAAAAAATCCATAAAGTTTCGTAATTTTGACGCGAAGAAAAAAAAAAAAGAGAAAGAAACTCAATCAAACTTTGAGATGTTATACCTCAAGTATTTCTTAATAGATTGCCTTGAAATTCAGTATCTGAACTAAGAGTCTAGTACAGCACATCCTCTGAAAATTTGCGATAATTTGGATTAACACAGTCCGAGATACAGAAGGTGGAATATCGCTACATTATCTCTCCTGTTAATAGCACACAGTGTGTCCTTCAGCAGGTTGTTTCGGCTGCACGACACACTACCGTGTGTCTTGATACTAAGGAAAGCCAAAATTATAATCATATTTGAAATAGATTTCACCAGTGCTTCAGTGGTGAGTCTGGAGGTTATAACGCTAAAAACCAGGTTTCGATACCCGTGGTTGGCTCAGCACAGATAGCCCACTGTGTAGCTTTGCGCTTAACAATAAACTAACAAACAAATATGAAATAGTTGATTATATACGAACCTCGCCATGCACAAAAGACTACAAACAACAAGAATGATTGAAAATAAGTAGACATTTTCTAAAGCTTAAACTGTAGTAAATTATATTAAAACCTTTGTTTTTCTTTGATTTATTATATAAAAGCAGGAATTCAACTTCTGATTGGTCGATATTAAAAGTTAACTCCTTATAACTATTAAGAAATAGTGCACAACATATTTGGAATTATCTTTTTTGCTTCATGTGTTAAATCATATTAAACAAATCTACACTGAAGGTTTTCTTCCAGATTTCATTTTTGATTTAGCACTCTTCGTTACCATTATAATCTACACACACACACACACACACACACACACACACACACACACACACACTATATATATATATATATATATAAAGACGAAATGTGTGTTTGTTTGCAGTCTAACTCTTCCGAGCTTACTGGACCATTCTCAACCAAAATTTTTATGTAAATGCTATGAATTGTGGGCAATGTTCTAAGGAGGTCAGAATTGAACTTAACCCTATTTATATGTTGTAAAGCCTGTTGGTTAATTACTCCCAGCCTATTGAGTCAATCTCAAACAATCTTGGCAGGTTGATGCTTTAGAAAATGTTGAATGTTTTTCTCATGGTCGACGAGAAGTAGGGTGTTCAAGGGTGAGATCATCTCAAAATCTTTATTTGTTGGTAGATGGAAAGCAAACTGCAAATGTTGTTTATGAAAAAGCTTTGTTATAATTTTAAAATTTTGAGATAAATTTTATGTTCAAGTTATTACTTTGAAATATATGATTGCTGTTAAACTTACATTATTTTAATTAAGTTTAAACATTCCTTGTCAGTGGACGGGTATTTCAGCTGATATTAAATACTTTTTCATATCCCAAGGCTTCTTACGTTTTTGGATCTCAGCATAATTTTATACTTTAACATTATAGTTCTTAAACTTTTATTCTACAGATATTTTTTTTTTACTTCTTATCATTACTACATTTCTCATCTTGTTATTTCTCAGTATTACTGCATTTCTTTGTGTTTTTTCTCATTACTACCACATTTCTATTTTGTAACTTATTATTACAGCATTTCTTACCTTGTTACTTTTCACTAATATTACATTTCTTATCTTGTTACTTGCATTAGTACTACATTTCCAATTTTGTTAGTTTTCATTATTACTACAGTTCTTGTCTTGTTACGTGCATTATTACTACATTTCCTATTTTGTTACTTGCATTATTACTGCATTTCTTTTCTTGTTATTTCTCAATATTATTGCATTTCTTATCTTGTTATTCTCATTATTATTACTACATTTCCTATTTTGTTAGTTTTCATTATTTCTACAGTTCTTATCTTGTTGCTCGGCATGGCCAGGTGGGTAGGGCGCTAGACCAAACATGCTCACCCTTTTAGCCGTGGGGGCGTTATAATGTGACGGCCAATCCCACTATTCGTCGGTAAAAAAAAGAGTACTTGTGGTGGTGATGACTAGGTGCCTTCCCTCTAGTCTTAAACTACATTATTACTGCACTTTTTTCTTCTTATTTCTCAACATTATTGCATTTCTTATCTCGTTCTTCATATTTCTGCATTTCTTATCCTGCTAATTCTTCATATTAACGCATTTCTTATCTTGTTATTAATGCAGTTCTCATCTTGTTATTTCATATCATTACTGCGTTGCATATCTTGATAATCCAACGTTAATATATTTTAATATTTCAGACGTCTTACTTTATTAACACTTGTCACGCGTTTCACTTAAGTCAGGTATATTTTATTTTGCTCTTATAAATACTGCAAATAAGTTAAAAGACAAAAAAAAAACAAAAAAAACCTAGATTCGTAAACAAATCACGTAAAGTGCCGATTTTCCCCACATTCTTCGTAAATCCATCTGCGATTCATAATCAGATCTATCTTTTGTTTCCCACAAGTCAATCACTGTCCAAAAGGCATTTCGTTCAATACTAGAACACTTGAGGTGGACTGGACGAGGAGAAGCAAAACAACCTCTGAAACGCTATTACATATGCAGTATAATTGTTTAAAAGCTGTGATTTAAACTTTAAACGACGAAAGGTGGCGAAGCATTAGAAAACCAATGGGATAAAATTTATGAAAAAACACGTAAGCTGCATAAGTTCAAACATTCTTCTTAATTTTTCCATTTCGGTTTTAAAATCAAAGGCAAAACAAACAAACCGTAACTTGTAAGTTGAAAGGCGTTTATCGTGCGAGTTTCCAGTTGTTCACAGAACAGTGTTTTTTAAAAAAACAACAACAACATCAAAGCCATTTTCCTTCAGTGGCTTCTAACTGGTGTATTTTAACAAATAAATGTTACCATCTATTATTTATAAACAGTAAACATCTCATCCTATTACAAATTAATACAAAGTTATGTTAAGAAAACTAATTTTTAAGCTGGTGTTAATGATTTTTTTTAAGATTATATTTATACATTGATGTTTTTCTAGAAGGATCCAGACCTAGAGTGGCCTAGTGGTCAACGTGCCGAACGGGTTATCTGTGGGTTCAGTGCTAGTTTTTGGTCCCATTACCGCAAAAAAAATAAAATCAAATCAAATAAAAAAAAAAATCACAGTTTGCACTTAAACGCCCTCTTCACTTAGACGCTGTGAATGCTATAAAAATGGCGACCAAATCCTACTATTATGTCAGATAAAAGTAGCCCAAGCGTCGGCTGAGGGTGCTGTTGAATAACATAACTGCTTATCCCCTAGTTTATCAGTTTAAAATTAGAGATGGCTAACGCAGATAGACCTTGAATAGTTTTGCTTGAATATCCGAAGAACAACAATCAAAAAAAAAAAAAAGAACAACTAGAAACATAAGGATCCAAGCGTCACACTATATGGTCCTGACTAATTAAAGAATGTAGAACGCAAATAACGTTATTGTTTTAATAATTCTTTTGCTTGAACATTTAACGATTAAAACCATGACTGCCAATATCTTTTGTTAACGAACACTTGGACCTTGATATTTAATTATTTGTGTACTCAAAGTCTGTAGGATACTGTTCTTATTTCAGCGCTTTGATGTACATTTTTCAAATTTTCTTGGATGAAATGCATCATTGAAAAGTTTCTAGCTAATCATATATGTATGACGAATCATAATTATTACATTAACTTGTAGAGAAAAACATAGGTTGGAATGTTTTAAACAAAATATAAAAATCATATTTTCAAAAAGACTGATCAATGTAAACCTATATAGCTTCTTAATTTTCAGTTCCGTTGTTTAAAGACTCTTAATTTCTATTGTTTCTAGCTTATCATACGATATTTTTGTGCAAATTTTCAAGATGGATCCCACTAACGAATTGCCGAGATCTTACCTTTGTTAAAAAGACGTCTCTCTCTACTTGGTTATCAGCGGAGCTTGGTTGAAAGGAGTTTACTGCGTAGATTATGTCGTACATGTGATAGAAAAAGAGATCGTATTGAGCGACAACCCATTAAATATCACAAGAAGGAAAACACTAAAGTCATAAACTGACGAAATACGTGGTTATCACACGCAACTTCTCCACTTTGCTGGTATATCTGGTATAAAAGCCAATTCTTCTGTAAAGAGTTTTCATAATAATAGTAGGGCTACCACCACTATCCAATATTTTACAAAAAGTGGTACAAAATGTAAACCTATATTTATGCAAAAAGTGAACGTCTTTAATGAGAAGCCTTGTTACCTAAAGTGTTTGTCAATATTTGTTTCCTTATTAAAAAATAAACCAAACGAGAAAATTTAACTATCATCACTCTGTTATTCAGGTTCACTGATGTTCGTCAGGTTAAGTTCTAAGTATCGCAATAACAGGAGGGTCGAAAAGATTATCATGCGATAGAATAAATCGAACATCAGCAAAAGAAAGACTAAAATACAAGTTACTAAATAAGAACAAAAGTTTTATTGTTTTGATATCAAACTTAGCTGGCAGGCCTTTTAACTTGTTTAAGCAATCTGACTACTGAAGCTGAACAAACAATAACCAAACAATTATGAACTCTTCACAATGGTCACTATAGTGTGCAATATTAGCCTGAAGTGAGGATTAATGTAAATTTACAATAGTGTTAGTTAACAGCAAGACATATGCATAAACAACTTTAAAGCATTTACTCATATACCTAAACAAAAATATGTTATTTTCTTGCTTTTAAACGGTAAAATTGAATAGTTGTCAACTGCTATAACATTGCCACTCTGTGAGCTATAACATATTTGTACATAATAAATAGAAAATACAGATACGTTTGTACTGAAATGCAATTTGTAAATATGTAAGTAAATTTTCAATGTAGAAAAGCTTTAGAATTATTATAGAAGTCATACCTGTATACACAAACAGAAACTTATAGAGTGCCTGGAAAGTATTTTGGTCCAGTAAAAATATGTTTTTTTTCAGGTGAAAATAACATATCTAATTTGGACATTTTAATATTTCATAGTTTTGCCAACTTGAGCCAGGAAAAATAGTTTTTGTCTATATTAATGAAATGGTATATTCCCTGTACATGGGCAACTCTGAATAAATGTGACCAATGTTGCTGAGGACAGATAGCTAAAAGGAAAAACAGTAATTAAATAATATCGTAACAAATATTCTAAAAACATACCTCGACTGGGTCTAAAGGAAAAATAGTTGTTTGCTAAGAAAAATTTTTTTGAATTAAGTATATGAAACACCAATATTTTTGGTAAATAAATGTTTTTTCTCGATTTCCAAGTTTATAATATGAAAAACAATAAATAATCGGCACTAGGCCTTTGAAGATGTACATACTATGAAGAATAGCAAAGGGGAAAACGTTTAGTAAGAGCAATTCTCGTAAAAAATTATTCTTAAAAAAGAAACAAATGGCACTTTATCATTTAAGTGAGAAATGAGAAGAAGAAAAACGAAACATGAAACAAAAAATACGATAGTGTTCGTATAAATCAAAAAGAACCAGATGTCACATATATTTCTTACAACTGACATCCCCGTCCTACCAAACATGCTCGACCTTTCAGCCGTGGGGGCGTTATAAGTGACGGTCAATCCCACTATTCGTTACTAAAAGAGTATCCCAATAGTTGGCGGTGGGTGGTGATTACTAGCTGCCTTCCCTCTAGTCTTACACTGCTAAATTAGGGACGGCTAGCGCAGATAGCCCTCGTGTAGCTTTGCGCGAAATTCAAAAAAAGAAACAACTGACATATTGTGATATCACCATCGATGAGTCGAATAACACCATCGATGAGTCGAATAACCTATCTCAGCGCAGCCTTTGTTCTAAGAAGTCAAGCATACAGAGACTCATATGTTTGGTTCGATACAAAAAGGTATTGAAGACTCCTTACAAAACTGATTCCCCAACATATATCACACAAACCATGCTTTATATATGATGTTGCTATTTGGATTAAGTATATTTGATAGAACAAAAATCATATCAAGTTTATAAAATACCAAGCTGTATTGATGTGCTTACCTTATAACTTTTGTCATCTAGTCTATAATACTTTTATTTATTTAAATTTTGAATAAAGAAACGAATTCATTTTTAACAGCATCAAATTAGTGAAATACAAACGGTAAGTTAGACGGCTTATAACTTTAAACTTCGTATTTTTATTCTGGCGGTGGGAAGAGCATAAACTGCTCAGTGTCAAACATTCTGCTTAACAACAAACGAAAACTAAGATCGAAATACAAAAGATCAATTTTTGGTCTCGTTTTTTTTTTCTTTTTCTTTTTTTTTTTTGAGGAGCAGTGACATAAGAAGTCATTCCTCGAAGTTATACACGTATGAACTACGAAGGCGAAAGTTTGAACAAATTCGCTATACACCCAACTGCTAACGAAACGGCTGATTCAGAGATTGTAGCCACGTGCAACATCCATATTTATAGCTTGTACTGTACTCAGGAGTAGTTTATTTCCATGGCAATAAGTATTGTTTATCTTCAACATTTCTTGAATACAATTGTTTATAATTGTATAAAAGCATACGAATGAGTCGTATTTTCTACATTTATTCAGGTGCATCTTTCTCTCATTTCTTTCCCATAGCTAGAACTTAGGATACCGAGAAACCATCACAACATCAGAGAAGAAAAAGAGGAGAGTGATTGGAGCACTTCTAGCATAATAGGAATCGGCTAACAACTTATATGTGTTCACGGTTATTTCATTGTGTTTTCTAAAGTGTGCAATAAAAGAAATTCACCCAATCAAAATATTTTTACAAAATACTATTTGTTCTAGGTTTTTCATTGCTACTGCGTTGCTGGTAGATAAAAGAAGGTAGAGATTAATAACAAGTGAATGTGTTTAAAATAATAACAACAACAAAAGGTACACGAAGGTACGTCTGAGCATAGCTAGCACTAATTTTTAACTGATAGACTATATGGAAATCAGCTACTCAACGCCAACTCTTGGACTGCTATTGTCTGACTGAATAGTTGAATTTGACTGTCTTTCTTATAACATATTCGTAGCTCTAAGAGAACAGGTCGCAAACAATGAGTCATTGGATTCACAATTCAGATACGCTAATCACTAGTCCATTCCTGCTTCCTCGTCCCTTGTTCTCCTCTACCCAAAAAAATGGTCAAATGACGCTCCTGACAGATTACCCTCTCTCTCTGGTCAGCATTTCTAAATTAGGGGTGGTTATTCCTAAACTACAGGTATTTCTGGCTTGATCGCTTAGCCCATGTGACACATAAAGTGCCATTCAGGTTGAAATTCCGAAATTAGACGTCCAATAATATTGTTACAATTATCATTTGCTCCAACCAAACCTTTATAGTAATTAACCCACTAAATTAGTAGCTATGTTAGATAATATTTATTAAGATTGGCATGGATTGATGTTCTGCTTTAATAGTAATAAATATTTGACACATCTCTAATCAAAACAAAGAACATTCTAGTAATTTCTTTTTTTTTCAGAATTACTCATCTCAACCGAATTGGGTAAACCGTATTGCCATCTATGGACCAACTCAACAATCACATCATAATAATATAAACTATATGAATTTACACGATTTTTGTTTTTCTGTAAGTAAAAGTAAAAAAAAATTGACGTTTATCATTATTTTGCTTCAATTGTGCATAAAAAACCCATAAAAGATTAACAGTGAGTGACTACTATCATGTATTGCGAAGTTGGTTAAATTCTTCACATCTATCATGTGTGTTAAAGTCCTTATACTTCTTGATTTAGGTTTCCTGTAATCTATATTGTATGTATTTGTATTCTGCTATATCAAAAGCAGTGTTTCGCAAGTATACTTTCTTCTCTTTACCTTTTATTTGACAATTTTTCTCAGGCTAAAAAAGAAAGTATCTAATAATCATTGTAAGTTACAGTTTCATGTTTACACAAATGCCACATTGTCTTTTGAACAGCCCAACCACTATTGAGTACAATATTTGTAAAATACGTAATGCACAAAACTGATTAACTTATGTGTGGGAAGAGAGCTAATTCTTTCCACCCATTTTTACTAAAATTATCTGTAATTTAGATGAAGAGTTAATCACAGTTTTTACTCAAGAGAGGGCGCCAAATGCCAAGAAACGAATGATCAGAAATTAAGTCATTAAGGAGTTTTCAGTACCACTAGGAGCTATCAGTAAATAGTTTCAGTATTTTATCTATTTTTGACATTTTGTGTTTCACTGCGCATAAAAATATTTTTTATCAGCAATTTATCTTTTAACCCCGAATATAATCTATTGTCACGAATTATTTGAACATTTCAACAACAGCAAAAACATTTACGTACCAAAATTTTATCTATCTGTCTGTCTACAAATTTATTTAAGTTATAAGCTTTCGTTTTAATACTTAATAAATTCAAGAAGTTTTTTGGTCTGTATACTCTTTTATTATTATACTATGTTATTTTCGAAGACAAAAGAACGATTTTATTTTTCAACTTCCTATATTTCGGACCGCAAAAATCGATGTAATAAATCATAATCTGCATTGAATTTCCTTAAATTTCCTCCAGAGTTATTTTCACTGAAAATTAATAATATTAGCGATAGTTCTCAGGCTCGTTAAATACAGAAACAGACGTATAGGTGAAAGAATATATTATACTAAGTACCTGGATAATTTTGTTTGTTTGTTTGTGAGGTATTTTATTGTTTTTTGGAATAGGATTAGTGTTTTAAGAGGTGATATATATGAACTAACCTGATTAAAAACTGAGGATAGAGTAATCACGAATAGACTAAACGTCTACGAACATTATCTATAAGAAAAAAAATCGCTGAAACTCAAGGATAAAAATAAGTTTCAGGATCAGTGACCACTGGGAATGTTAAATAATGCTATATATATATATAATTTTTATCAAAGTATAAGCTTTAAGCAAGGGATGATGTCCTATGGCAGTGAGGTTTCCAATTTAGTTATAGAAATAATTAATAGATGGCAAAACCAAATAAAAATTGATGTTTTCGCAGTTTCATCTGTTGAAAACTTTACCATACCTTTTGCAGTAATGATTAACGTTTCTATGAATATAGTTTGATTTTATTTATTTAAATTTGTAATAAGAATCAATATACAAAGATGAAATCATCATATAATGAAGTATACCAGAGATGTAGGGAATAAGAAATCATCAATAAAAATTTACGATTGGTAATTTAATTGTCATCCATAACGTTATTGGATATATCACAGCTTAAAAAAAAGAGCAATCCACTTTTATGCTTAGTATCAAAATGGAATACACATACAGAGTCAGTATTTCAGATCTAAGGCATACTAAAAATAAATACTATGAATAATTAAAATGTGTAAATAAAACATTAAATTCTGCCCACATGCTAAAAGGTAAAGGGTTTCTAATAAGAGTTTTATTCGCAGTGATTTTAGAATGATTAATTAGGCCTTTTTTTAAAGGGAAGAGTTCATTTACAAGAATTGTTATAAAAGTAATTAGAATAGAAAAAGTGGTACGTAATTAGTTTGATTTTTGCTTTAGACACTTTTATTAACGACGTCGTTATTCAGGAGGTTGATACTGTTTAGTGTTTAGTATGTTTTTATTTTTTTGTGTGTGTTCCTTTATGTTCAAAAGAAAATGTTCGTTTGTAGTTTAGAGCTATAATAAATATTGTACATTATTTTAAGATAAATAATTTTGTTTAACAACCATTCAAAGTTTATAAACAGTACCTCCAACATCTATAGACTGACTTTGAACTCGATAGAAGCCAAAAACAAGATACATTTCTAACTGGTCATAAATGCAATTCTTTAATTAATTAGCAAGAGATTTCCTGTATAGAAATTACAGTATTGTCCCTATTCTTTCACACAAAGCCGAAAACTTCCATACAGGAGTGAAGCCAATCATATATTCTTTAGTACTGTTGTCACGGTTTCTTTTGTTGGGTAAGTTCTGTATGAATTATTTGGTAAAAAAGGAGAATGCAAAGTCCAGTCTGCTTAATGATTAAAAAAGTGTTTTATTTCTTCGACTACAAGTGTAACTTGTACACATTCCATAATCGGCCTAGTTGCTTGCTGGTTCGCCAGTTCTTCTAAATGATAGTAAAATTAATTCAAAATAATATTAATAAATAATTGATGTTAATAATAACTAATACTGTGTTATAAATTATTACCCTGAATTGTAAATGAATTAAATAAAGTTAATAATAATTACATGTTATTTACTTATTCTGTCCTAATAGTTATTCATGAAATTGTTGATATAAATAGCACTTCGACTGGTTAGCATAGAGGAAGTGTGAAGCCAGGGATTTATGGGGCACGAGCCGTTGCCGCAAAAACGCGCAATTCGGGGTCGTGGCTGCACAATAAGAGTGACGGTCAAATCCCTTTATTGATTTAATGAGATTAGCATAGCACAACAGTTAGCAGTGGGTGTTGTTTATGAGCTGTTTTATCTCTAGTCTATCAGTTTAAAATGCGATAATAACCCTTATGTAATTATTCATGAAATTAGGAAACAAACCAATCACACATACACATGAACAATTTTGAATACTATGAGCGTGACAAACCAGTTTCGATCTAATTGTGAATAGTTTCACTTACATTTAAATATTCGGTGCTACTTGTAAGCACATGGAATGCCATCCGTGTAACATACTAATAGAGTTAAAACAAAGTTCATAATGCTTTCAAAAAATTAAGCAAATTAATCAGTGCCGAAAATCCCCCTTCGAGAAAGTAGCTTTCCATGATTGAGGTGCTGTTTTTGAGAGTTTCCATTTAATGATATTTATGAATATTAGCGATACAAGATATTTTATCTGGTGACGAAATTGAAGTTTACCAAAACATTGATAACTCAAAGAAAATGTAAAACACCTTGCTGTCTTATCTTTCTAAACTACGGAAAATGAATTAAATATTACAAGTTTGTACCAAAATTTAAGTTTGACATAAGACAATCTTTAAAGCAGTAGACGTGCAGCGATGACTTCACATGCTGTTTCAACTTACAATTCACTTAACATTGACCTGTTTTAGAGTCTTTCATTAACATTTCATGCATTTACAAAAAATACATGTGCAACATTATTACAAAAGTCAGACATAAGGTGTCGTTCACTATTTTGATTCTATGTACAGAATTTCGTTTGTTTGTTTATTTGTTATTAAGGCTACCTCTCTCTATATATTTACCCACTGCGGGTATTGAAAACTGATTATTTATGTTCTAAGCCCTCAGACTTACTGCTGAGCCATTGGGGAGAGTGGGGGGGGGGGGGCTGTACAGGAATAGTTTTCGAAGTACTTTCTATAATCTATGTTGACTTGGTCTAGAAAATGACGAAACGAAATGTGGTAAATACGAAATTCTAGGACTAATGTTCTATGATAACCTCTGAGACTTTGTTTTACTAAAAGTTATTACACCTGCGCTTTAGTTGGCGATAAATACATGGTCATGTTTTGTTTGTTATTTTTTCAGATTTTTGCACAATGCTATACAAGAACTTTCCTTCCATTGCCGTTTGATAAACTAGAGACAATGCAACTAAGTACGAAACGACACCTAACGCCAATTTTTGGGCAACTCTTATCTGATCGAATAGTGGGATTTGATCGTCACTTTTAAAACGCACCCACGGGCCCAAAAGTACGGAGCTCATTCCTGCGATAACGAGACGCGAACACTTATTTTCAACTGCAGAAAAAGACACAAAATATAGAATTTTAATAAATATACTATCGTTATAAACTGTTTTTTTATTTCTTTGCAAAGCTACTCGAGGCCTATCTGCGTTAGTTGTCTCTAAATTTGAATTGATAGACTAGAAGAAAGGACAACTCTTGAGCTACTCTTTTACCAACGAATAATGGGATTGACTGTGACATTATAATGCCCCTACGGCTGATAAGTTGAGAATGTTCGGGGACGAGATTTGAACACGTAGCCTTGGATTACGAGTCCAGTGCCCTAAACACAAGGCCTATTCTTATAAATGAATAAAATAATGTGTTGTTGAGGTTAAAGAAATAATTAGAAAAATGGAATCTTAAAAAAAAACATTTTTCAAGTTTACTTACACACACACACATAGTTTACAGTGTAACATACCAACTGCCTTGATATAATTATCAAATTAAACTTTGTAACAAGATGTTTGGCTGAGCTGTTTTTGTTTTACATGTTCAACTTGTTTTCCTAGTAAAGATAATGAGAGAAACTAACAAATATTTTGTTTACAATGTCCCGAATTACATAGTTCTACAGCAATGGAAATAACTCATCTTCCCGTGATATTTTGTGGCTTCAAAATTCGTTTTACACACATATATATATATCTTATACAGTATTTTCACTACCTTGTAGCTCATCCCTATAACATAATGTGCTTTTTTTTCCTTACGGTATTTTCAATGTAACTTCTGTTTCCAGAATTAGTTTTTCTGTTTCACATTATATTTGTGTTTGCTTTAAAATGTAATCCAGCAAGCAGTTTTTAACCTCCTTTATAGTTCACTTTTCATTTTGTTAGTTTCACAAATGGACCTCAAATTCCTTTCCATTGGTCAATTTGTACAGTTTGAATGTTTCAATTTAGCGTTTTAAAATATTCACAGTTTCAAGTAATAAATTAATAAGTTTTGTTTTCCTCATCCAAACTTGTCTTCAATCGATCATTACACATTCAGCAGTAAGTATGAGGTCTTATTCTGCTAAAAATCGGGTTTCGAAACCCGTGGTGGATAGAACACAAATAGATATCCCAAACAAACAATCGAACAACACTTTACTTTCATCTTGAAACGAATTCTAAAGGCAACAACAGTCAAAGTATCCAATCATCTAACTGAGGTATCACGAAATCTCTCTCTCCCTGTATATATATATATAATTATTTTTCTGACATCTTATATCTTATTAAAATTACAGTTCTCTTTCACAAAATAAGATATTTTAAATATGAACCCTGCTAAAATTTCTGAAGAAATAGAATACTATACGCGAACCAATCTGCAAGCACTGATAACTTTCCTCCAATTATTTCCCATGTTGCTGTTCGTTATGGGATATCGTTTGCATATATGATTGCAAAGCTGGAGAATATTAAGTTTCCAGTAATAACATATCAAACTTGCACGCAGCACAAGACATGCCAGGAGTTTGGATTTATTGGTAATCAGGGATCCTCTATGCATGTCTCCCTTTAGGCTGTCTTCATTATATTTTATCATGTCAAAATTTACGTTGCATGCCAACTTCGTGTATAGCATAATTTCCGGAATAGATTTAATAGGCTTAGCGATACGGCCAAGATATTTTGTTGTAGACTCTGTGGAAATGTTTTGAATATATAGGCACATTTCTAAGAGAGAAGGGCTTGTGAAAAAGAGACAAGTCTACGAAAAAGCCCACCGAACGGATCAACCACTAATGAACAACGTTATCGCACTGGAGCAGAAGTAGTCATATAATCGACCTTGTTTCACCCGGCTGTGATCACTTGGCTGATCGATGCGTCATCATCTGTCAAGCAGCTGCAATTTGCTGAAAGCTCTTGTATCCCTTAAGCTGCAAATTCTTCTTCATATCATAAAAATAACAATAAAAAATAGATATCAACCGGAATATTATAATTCTGTTCGAAAGCTTTGTTGACTAAGGTGGGACCTTTTGAAACCGTTTATAGCACTTCGAATATTCACTAAAACATTGAAAAATAAATAAATAAAATGAAAAAAGGTTCAGTTCCAAGTTTTTTTATTAATCATAATTTAAAGACAAGTTGAGAGTTTCTAACATTTCGATTTTGCATACAAAATCTAGGAAATATGATACTTAGTGAAATATAACTCTTATTGCTAAGCTTCGGTCAGAGCAGGTGAGACCAAGCTTTGATGACTCAAAAGCCAGAAAGGATAAATCGCAAATGACAAGAAAAGACTTTCAGATATGGTGGTAATCAATAGCGTTATTGCAGGTATTTTACCTAGAATTATATAAGTGCAAATGTCGTCTGGTTGACGGAATACGTCTTCTACCACATTTCATTTGTATAAATACACAGAAATAATCAAAATAAGTATTGTGACACAGAATCATTCAAAGAGTCACTCTGCAACCAGTGGAGACCCACGTACTGCTCGCTGGACGACGGTTAGCTATCACCCCTGGGTCAGAGCATCGTTTATTGTTTCTATAAGTTATTTCAGAGCCTTTTCAATTTTCAAACTTTAAAAAGTAATAAAAATAATAGGCATTCAGAAGATTACCTGAACATCCACAAATTTCACAACTAAAGCATAATCTGTCAGTTATATGTAATATTTTGGCACTTCTTACAACATCACGTTCTATAGGAATAATTGAAGCGATATCTGTCAGGTAGACGTAATCTTTTGAGACTTCTTGGAACATCTAGACTTTAAAACATCACATTCTATATGGATAATTAAAGCGATATCTGACAGGTAAATATAATCTTTTGAGACTTCTTGGAACATCTAGACTTTAAAACATCACATTCTATATGGATAATTAAAGCGATATCTGACAGGTAAATATAATCTTTTGAGACTTCTTGGAACATCTAAGTTTTACATTTCATTCTATATGGATAATTTAAGCGATAGTTGTCAGGTATATGTAATTTTTTGGTACTTCTTGAAACGTTTAGACTTCACAGCATCATATTCTATACGGATGTCAGTTATGCGTAACATCCTGACAATATAAAGAAGAGGAATATTTTGAAATCATCGTTAAAGAGAAATTATATTACAAAACATTAGCCCTTCTTGCATGATCTCTGATTTATACAACGTTTATCACGTGGAATTAAATCTCTTGTATAAATTTTCCTTAAGCAAAAGTACCCGTCCCCAGTGACGGGGAAATTTAAGTTAATCTATCAATTTAAATTATTTCGTGGACTTTAATAAGTTTAATTGTGTTGCATTTTGGTTTCACTCACAGCCAAAGCTCTGAGCTACTTATGCCGCTCACAGCAAAAATTAATTGATAAGCATTTCAGTCATGCTAAGAGCCGATCAACAATAACATACAGTAAAGCTACATTTATACTTTTTAAGTTACGTCACATTTTGAAATGTGAATGGTAGTGTGATTAATTCCTAACAATTTAGTGTAGAATATCCTGCTTGCAAAATAAAATTTAGCATCAACATTGTTCATGCCTGTTCTCCGTCATTTAAAAAAGCCCCCCAGTGGCACAGCGGTATGTCTGTGAACTTAAAACGCTAGAAACCGGGTTTCGATACATTTGTGTAGCTTTGTACGAAAAACCTGGGACAAATTAAAGTATTTAATATGAAAGTATTCAAAACCAAAGCTAGAAAAATACAGCAAAATTATAAATGTTGACGAACCACTCTTAAAACATTAACCTTGTAATTAAAATTAAAGCTTAAGACATACTTGTTAACTTATACTGATGACATAAAACGAATTTACAAATTGATAATTAGCGATAAATTTATTGGAGTTCTTACACATAAACAGTCTGTGCATGGAAATATACTATGTAAAACTAAAGCGAATTAAGCCTTTTTTAATATTATTTTTGTGCTGCATTCTTAATATGGGTACGAAATCAAAAATTATTACTGTTGCACTAGTTCTACTGCTTTTGTTAACAATAAAATAGCCACACAGTTTGGTTATTGTTCTTTTGTATATCTAAAGAAGGGTTGTCATTACTGAATGCTCAGATTTCAAATGAATATTTGTGTAACTTCATATTAAAAACAAAATAATCAAGAATATCTGCCCTCCCTCTTCCCCCAGTGGCTCAGTGATAACTCCGAAGGCTTATAACGCTAAAAAACTGGGTTTTGATAATCGTAGTTGGCACAGAATAGATAGCTCATTGTGCAGTTTTTTGCTTAAGAACAAACAAAATTATCTTTGAAGTTTAAAGAGCCGTATTTTAATTGTGGAAAAAATCTTATTAAACTAACCTTTGGAGCTGCCTCCACATTGTACTTATTGAATGCAAACTTTCAAACTCATTTATGAGCTCTTCATCGGGCGAGAGACATTTAGAAAGTTTAACAATAACAAATACAAAGTTAAAGTTAAAATCAATTACCTCTATGCCTCATGATAAAAAGGAGTACGTTATGTTTGTGTTCACGAGGTCTGCTGGTTTCGCCAATGTACTGCTTCGCCCCCCAGTGACACAGCGGTATGTTTGTCGACTTACAACGCTAGAAACCGGGTTTCGAGACCCGTGGTGGGCAGAGCACAGAGAGCCCTTTGTATAGCTTTGTGCTTAACTACAAACAAACAATGTACTGCTTCTCACAATTACATTTTACGTTAGAAAATAAAATTTAGTTGTTTAAATTTAGGTATTCGATTTCTGGTTTTAGTTAAAATATTGTTCTTTTTAAAGATGGCACGAATACCATAATTTCTACAAAAACATCGAACTTAGGTCCAAGTTATGGAAAACAATGCAATACAATTGTTGGAGGCTCATTTTTTATTGATTTACATTTTGACTTTGTTGATGTTACTTAGCAGTTTTTAATTGTAGCTGGATAAATGAAGTGAGCTAATCGTTTTGATGTAAACAATGTAAAGTGTGCCGAAGTTATTTTAAGAGTTTAGGACCACAAATACGAAGAGCACATGAGAAGACTGATGTCATACAACTTTTTTTTAAATCTGTGTTGCATGGCAATAATCGAAATTTAAATAGTGATCTTTATGTATAAGTTCTCTACTTGTTACTGCGACTAGTTTTATCTGTCAAGGAAGGGAAATTGATTTTAATGTTCATTTGTGAACTAGATCCATGGATGCTAATTGTCAGATGACCACGGAAAACTTTCATAAAATTGTGACTTCGGAATACACATTAATGAGTCATGGGATGAAATTCTGTTGTCATAGTTTTGTGTCTCAGCTTCTTGTATGCTTTATGTATTGATTAAACATTGACTGGCCCCTATTAGAACTTGTGTACTCTTCAAGACCTAGCTGCAGATACAAATTGATCGTATAACGTGTTAGATGATCCCTGCAACAAGTACTGGGGCAAGAACATTTGAAGTCAGCCTAACAGATGTGGGTAAAAGAAAATATATTGCAGTGTTCAAAAGAGGTATGCCGGTGTCACAGTGACCAAGACAGTTTCATTGGTATGCTGCTACGAGACATTGGTCCTTCGAATTTATCAGCAAGGGAAACAGCTGAATAAAATGTTTGCAATAAGGGGGAATGGTGGCCGCAAAGAATCAATGACAGGAGCATGAGAAAAGCAGTTAGACAGGATGGTAAAGTCCAACCATAATCGAACAATACAACAATTGATTGACATTCAGTGCAGGCCGATCCACACCCATCACCAGCCATACCTTGCGAAGAACATTGCCAAAAATGGACTATGATAATAGGAGGCCATTACATAAACCAATAGACTCAGTTACCAACAATAAAAAACGCCTTGAGTAGTGTGAAGAGTATTCGATAAATAAGGACTGGTGAAATCACCCTTTACTCTTTTTTTGCACAGGTAGAAGAAGACAGATTTAGAAAATGTTACAAGATTAACTCACTTCTCTTGTTTGGTCCCAGGCTTCAGGTGGTAAAGTTATGGCTTGGGACATGTTTTCCTGGAATTCCTTAGATTCATTTGTCTACATAAAAGGCAGAATGAATGTCACAGCTTACTTCAGGATCATTTCTGATCAAGTGCATCCAGTAATGCTGCATGTGTAGCCTGCTGGGGATAGCTACTTCCAAGATGACAATGCTTCCATCCATTGCAACGAAATTGTGCATCCAGGTTTGAGAAACACGACAGAGAATTCAGGCAACTTCCATGTTTATCACAATTTCCAGATCTCAGTGCAGTTGATCATTTGTGGGATGAACTTGAAAGACGAATTCACCATCACTATCCCTTGCCTGTTTTGCTCCATGAATTGGTTTACAATATACACTGAATGAGTCAAATTCCTTCAGGATAATTTCCAGGACCTTGTGAATTCTATGCCTCGTTGTGTTATGGCTATTATTCAGTAAAAAGGTGACCCAAACAGTTATAAGGTGTAGTCTATAATAAAATAGCCAGACAGTGTATTTACTTCTAAAATAAATCATTTCTATAGTCTTGTTAGAACTGAGTTTAATTTCTCCTTTTGATGTTCATTGTATTTGTTATTACGCGTAAATAGTATATGATTTTATTATCTTAGTTTTGCTGTAATTAATCCTGTATATATATATATATATATATAATGAATTGTATAACGTGTTATCTGTTTTACATTTTTATGTTAATTGTTGCATGTTATATGTAATGTTTTACATTGTTGTGTTTAATGTAACGTTCGTATTTAAATTGTCTCTGTTCTGACGAAGAATTCATATATGATTCTGAAAGCTTGCATATGATAAATACAATGAGACATTAATAAACATATAAAGATAAATACTTATTGGAAACAAAAAGACCACAGAGATGATGAAAATTATTTTTAGTTTGTTTCTAGAAAACAAAAAAAAGAGTCTTTCTGGTCATCTTGTTTGTAATAAGATACAAATGAATACTTTGTAAATTTTATGTTACACTCACTGAAGAAAACTTGATAAACATTACGGACAAAAGATCACCATATTCAGAAAATATTATTTTTTTACTTAGCAGTTTACTAGCAGACGTACCAGTTTAATGCATGGGGATGACATAGGCACCTTTAAAGTGACATGGGTGGGTCAGATACGAAATTGGACCATCCTATTTCACTCCCCAGAGGCCCTAAAAGTTCAGTGAAAATCAGTACAGTGTTTCACCATTTATAAACGGGCACACAGATACACAAACGTTTTATGAAATTACACAAAAAGGCATCTTTTATTGCTAACCACCAGTGATGATTAAGCAAACATATAAGAAAACCCTAGAATATTAAATTAAAAGATTTAAATATGAAACATACTACATTAAAAAAGTACAAAATAAAAATGCTTTAATATGGCGCAATTAGCTTTTAAAATTAAAACATTAAACAAAAACCTTCACTACTTCATAAAAGAAAAACAACATAAAGCAAAATATATCAAAATCAAGATACAAATAAAAAAATCAATAATGATAATAATGCATCCAAAATAAATTACCACTGTATGTAATGTGTGTACAACAAAAGTATTAATGACACTTATTTCATACTACATCAATGGTATTTATACAAAAAGGAAAAATAAATAATAGAAAAAAATGTGTGTGCATTACTGGGGAAAGCAGAGCTTTTTATCATTACTGGAATCCCAATAACAAATCATTCAACACAATGGTCAGTATCCAGCTAGCTGTGGTAATCTAAAATATGATGTCTCTAGCTTTCACAAGAGCTTTCTGAGTGTGAACCAGTTTGACACGGATATAGTACACCTCTTCTCCCAGCCGTGAAGGAAGATCCCTATGTTTCAACCCTATGTTGTGGTTATAAAGCTTCCAAGTCTCTGTCCATCTGGCTGCTTGGTCTTGGCAGTACGGCTTTAGGACTGGTATTTGCTGAAACATAGCATCTCTTTTATTTTGGTCAGGGTATGCATTGGCAGATATAGTTTCCCTGGCCCTTGAAGGCCACTTGGCAGGCTGCAGAGGTACTACACCTGATGTGGATGCTCCCACATTGACGACAGGGGCCATGAGACGTCTTTCCATTGATGGATGGGATAATTATACATAATTATAAGATTCTAAGTCAGTCTAAAAAAAGATTCAGCTGGCTCTGGTTTAATGGACAGTTGGTATACTAGGTTCAACTGGTGAGGTGGTCTTGGCAGTCATCATGAAATATCCAGTGGTATTGGGTTTTGTGGTCTCTAGAGACTTTAAGGATGATATGTCTGCAACTTTAGTCAGAGCCTGTAAATCTGATGAGTCATTGAATAACATGATTTCATCCATTGAATCTGATTCTTCCTGCCCAAATATCAGACTTTAGCCAGCAGTCATAGGATCAAACTAGTAATTGGAGACATCTGGATAATTTCAAAAAAGTATATTTATCTTCCAGTTTTGGCAACAATAATGAAAAAATGGCTCTTTAAAAACAAGATAGTCAGACGGGTTAAGAACTTAATCTTAAATAGAAAATATTAGGATTGAAATGCTAGGACAATTATATTCTGATTGGTCGAAAGTTTATTAGAAGTGCAGGTTAAAGTTTTTATGGCCCAGTTTCAACAACTGTCTGGCCTGAAGTTGTCTTTAGACAGGGGTTAAATTCTACAGGTACTCACTGGTACTGAATACTGGAACATATTTTTAAGGCAGTACTAGTACAAAGACTTATTTGAGCTGCTTTGTCATTTTTTTTTGTTTACACGTAGATGTTTAGTTCTTTTTGAAAAACAGGTCCACTTCTTGCTCGACAATACTCAGTTACACTGTACTCTCTGACTTGAGTTCAATTACTCATTACCTACACACATTGTCACGTCACGCCGTGACCATCTTATATATACCAGACCACCCCCAATCTAGCAAATGCTAGAGCACTCCCGAAGGAACTGGATAGTTCTAGAAAACGGGTGGCGTGATACTAGTCACGTGATCTCGCTGACGCAACAAAATTATTATTTCGTTTACCACATCCTCCCAGTGGCACAGGGTATGTCTGCGGACTTCTACTGCTAGAAACCGGGTTTCGATAACCGTGGTGGGCAGAGCACAGATAGCCCTTTGTGTAGCTTTGTGCATAATAAGAAAAACAAACAACAACGTTCACCACAATGAAATTTTTTATTATTATGTTTCTTGACAAAAATACAAACAAACTGAAGAAAAGGTAGAACATTGTTGTCAAGTGAATATGCATCCTCATTCATCCCGATTTTTTTGTGAAGTATACGTCTTTTAGTCTCAAAACTACGTGTTGTGGTGTTTCTTTTACGTATTGCGTTATGACGTTTTGTGAAAAATCTGTACGTGATGGAGAAAAATGAATATCATTTTCGGATTCAGCGTAGAGGAATTACAGTAGAACATGTAAAAATATCAAGGCAACAACACCATTGCAGGTCTGTGTTATGGTTAAGTGTGTAACGGTTCAGAATGGCTATATTTTGCCTCTTTTGATAACTAGAAAGTAACATTCTTTTATTCACGTTAATTAAAATGAATTCTTTAAAACTGTTCAGCTAAGTCTTCTGCAGTTAGGATTAGAGGACATATTATTATTATTTTAACCAATTATAATTAATATTATATTAAGATACCATGGTAAACAATTACCCTAATCTTGTTTATTAGCCTTACATTTTAGGTTTAAAGACTTGTGGCTAATTCAGGCCACTTTTGTTTATTTGTTATTAAGCGCAAAGGTGCACAATGGGCGATCTTCGCTGTGTCTACCGTAGGGAATCGAACCATGGATTTTAGCATTATAAGCCTCAGCTGAGCACCGGGGAAAAATTCAGGTCAGAACGACCGTTTCAGGTAGTTAAGCCAAAATTACTTAACAACTCTCTGATGTAAAGGATGCGCTATTAGAGATGGTTGAATTAATCTAAATAGGTTAACCATTAAGAAAACTGATAGTAATCTGTTTAATTCTGCTAAGAGGCTGTACAGAGAAAAAGAGGGTTTTCTGATGAATACCTGACAAAAATATACAATTTGAAACTCATTATTGAAGTGCACAATTATTGTTCACCTGCAGTCATGACTTCAAAAGTATGGCATTTTTCTATTGTGTCTACTTTGCCGTCTAATTTGTTTGAGAGGTCCTGGTGACCAGCATGTTAACTTTGTTGGGTCATCAACTTCACATTCTAATGAATGGTTAAAGCATTTGCTGACACATTTTCTTATTGGCGCAGTTATAAAATATTATGTATCAAAGCTTGGCTGGACTGATAGCTCCTGTTGGCCATTCTGGTCTTAGATTCGGCACGAGCGCAGTCTTTCTAAGAAAATTAGAAAACCGGATAAAAATGGATAAAAGTCCATATCAATGTGTATATTTTCTTCGCCATTTATTTGTTATAGTTTCAACTCTTGCTTTTAAATACTCCAGGTCTCATTATTTGTGAAATTATATTTTCCGTCTACGCATGTCAGCATCTCGGATTCTATCACATCGATTTCTCTAAGAAGCTCAGCATATAAACTGTGATAGACAATAATGTTGTCAACATAGGGGGAAAAGGGTAAAAACACGAACAATCAGACTAAAAAAATATCGTTACGTGATGTCACTATAAGAAGTCTGAAGCGAAGAGTAAAAATACAAAGTTTGCATGCTCCTGTTTCAAAACAAAACCAAAAATGTGGAGAAAGTTTATAAAATATCTTTCTTAGTTTTTTACGTAGTGGAAACTTGTGATCGAGTCTTTAGATGTAACATAGGGGGGAAAACTTTTAAATGACAAAAATTATAATATATTTCTGGTTATATAAACAAAAACAATAATGCAATCAAGAGAAGACATGAAACTGATTTACAATCCCAAAAAGTAATGAATTTTCTTTAACTTTTTGCTTTAATTTTTAAATCGTTTGTTTTCTTGTAAAATCATTTATGCAATAAAATGTATTTGATGAGTTTTATTAAATGACATAAAAATGGATCCTGCTTTCCTTTAAGCTTAAAATAGATAAAAACAGAACATTTTAAAAATTAATCAGGACCATTTAGTTGCTATTATTTCAATTCTAGAAATGTTTGGGTATATTTTGAATTTGTTACGGGTCAATATGTACCTCCGAAATACTGGGTAAAAACCTCTATGTTGGTTACAATATTTGTAGAAATTTTCCTATAGATACAGCACATAAACATTTTATGGTAAAGGTAAGTTCATGATAGGGCTAAAATTAGTTACGCCTATTTTGTAATAGTTAACGTGGTTAACAGCTACTATGTTCGTATGGACGTATATCCTAGTGTCCAAAAACTGAGAACATAAATTCATTTAAACAGCAAAAATTGATGAAAGATATTGTTACATTGTTAACTTTACGAATAAAAATGTCTTATTTAACGTGGAATTAAAAAAAAACTACAAAAAAGGTTTTTCGAAGTATAATTTAATATGTTTATCAACTGCAGATTTATCACAATATCCTGAGAATTTTATAATAGCTTTTAAAGTCTGATTAATCAACGAAACTTCTAAATTTTACTTTCACATAAACAGTATCAAGTTCGTTCCCAGAAAATAGTACATCCATCATGTACAAGAGCAATTTGGTACACAAAGTTTAAGCTATTCAAAGAAGGCTTGGGTTTTCATTATTATTTTTGGTAATGAAATATTTATGTAGAAGAGAAAACTGATTAATATTATCCATAAAATATTAATAATAAGTACAAATTACGAAACGTACTACTTTTATTCGGCTAATTTGATTCGTAAATCACTGCCTATATACACTGACTTAATGATCTACAATAATCCTTAGTTTGTGAGACCACAGCCAATAAAATCTCATACCGGATATTCTCTTTTCTTTATTATGTTCTTATGCAATTATGTATGATACTTTATTTTAGTGTTTCATGAAACATTCCTTCCAAATGGTAGCGTAATAAATTGTTCAGGCAGTGAATTTTGTTTTCACGACTAAAACAAACCCAGTCATTAAATCATATGATTAACAGCAACGCAAATGTAGGATTGTATTTCAATATTCTCTGTGAAATATGATTAACCCGAGTAACGCGTTATTTTATATGATTTGAGCACATCTTAAGAAAGGGGTTGCTTTACAGCTTATCTTCAGCGTTACACATATACAATATGTCTAAAAAAAAGTAGCATGCAACTTTACGTCCATTTTAATTTTCAGGTTTTTCATCCTGAATGTTGCATAAATGTGCATATTTTGTTTTTGGAGAAAATCTCATGTTTCACAGTTTTTTAGTCGTGCTTCTTTTGCTTTCGTCGAAAAGTAGTTTTGCAGTAAAAGCGTCCCTAATGTAGTAGGCTTAAGTATCTGCAGTTTTTGACAGTGTAGATAGACTGTAGTATTAAAGGTAGTCGAAGGCATTAGATATATAAAACAAGCTTAGATCAAGCTTGAGAGATAAAGAAATGAATTAAACGGATACATAACAATTGTTAGGTTATTCTCTATAAATGCAATGGAGTACAAACACACAAAATAGTTACTTGAAGGCCCGGCATGGCCAGGTGGTTTGGGCGCTCGAGTCGCAATCTGCGGGT
>NW_013665748.1:479990-486326 GCF_000517525.1 Limulus polyphemus
GGTGATGACTAGCTGCCCTCCCTCTAGTCTTACACTGTTAAATTAGGGACGCTCGCGCAGATAGCCCTTGTGTAGCTTTGCGCGAAATTCATAACAAAGGAAACCAAACCAGTTACTTGAATTGAAGATAAATTAATTCATTTTGGAATTTTTATTGATTTTGAATACTTTTAAGTGCCAATTTTTATGAAATAAATCAGGAAAGTATTTGTCATTTTACAGACAACTTGAAAATTCGAAGATAACAAACCATCTGTACTCAATTAAAGTTGCAAGTTTCTGTTGAATCCAATGAAAAACCCATGTTTAATGTTATCCAACTTTTCAGAAATAAAAGTCTCCTCTATATAGTTTCTTCTGGAGCATTTTAGTGTAAAGAATACATCCACTGTTTGATAACTTTTTATAATAAAAAGGTATTTAAAAATAACAATCTTTCTGTACTTGTTCCCAGATTGTTTTATAAATGATACACAACATAATTTAAATTTGAGGCAAGACTATTAAATTATGGAATACAGATATTTATTAGAAAGTTTAAGAGTGGTTATTACATCTTATGGTACCCTGTGCTCTTTTGTCTATTATTTGTGAATAGTTGAGTTGCATTGTATTTTACAATCTGAAATAAATGCAAACATTTTTATGGGCTAAGAATAAAACAAACCTATATATTTTACACATTACTTGAATCACAATAAATAATAATAAAATGTTTGTTTAAGCCCAAAGTTGCACAATGGGTTTTCTGCGCTGTGTCTACCGCGGGATCGAACTCCGAATTTTGGCGTTATAAGTCCTCAGTTTATACCGCTGATCCAACATAGGTGTATATATTAAAATATCTACAAATTTAATGGTGATATAATATTATGAAACAAATTATTCTACCATAATTAGTTCTTATAACTTGTTGCAAATTTTATTTCGTGTGTATGGCTAATTCATATTCTATGAATAGCATTGGTCTAATTAAATAAAACAAATCTAAGTGTTTTATTTTTAAAAAGTTCACAGTAGATCTTTATTTCCGAAGTAACCGGCGGCGACCGCCAGACAAACAAATATGGATGATTGCGTCATTTAACCTGAGCTAATATATGTTGGAGACATCGCTGTTGTCATTGAACGATACAAAATTTTTGATGATATCAATATTATTTTATGTTTGCTTATTTTACTCTTTGGTGCTAAGCGTAAAGCTACACAATGGACTACTTGTTATGTTCCCACCACTAGTATCAAAACCCGATATTTAGCGTTGTAAGCCCACAGACTTCCTTTTTTTTATGTTATAACAATGGTATTAAATAGCAAACTAGTGAATACCTGTAATAGGTAAGTATCTATCTAGACCATAGAAACGAACATGTGCTTTTCTAGAGAAGTTATTGTCCCTAAAGTCTAATAGGTGTTTTTTTTTCTCTTTCCTTTACGCTCAACTAGTGTAATCTTACAATCATTTACTTATTTGTAGTAAACGTAAATAACGTATCTATCTATCTGGTGCCTATCTATCCATGACTAAGGCATTTGGAATATGTTTGTGTTAAATGAAACGAACACCTACAAACCAAACTGGTATTTTTGCCAGATTATCTACAGATATTTGTTTATCTGTTTTTCCCTTCTCGTCTTAACATATTATATTCTTTTATTCACACAAGCGGTATTCTCAATTAACAGTTCTTATTCCTTAGCCACCCTCCTCCTAATCATATCCACATTATATCGCAAAGATAAATTTGTTGACAGTCGTCAGTCCTATAAACAGATTTTTTAAAGCGTAGACAGAAACGAAATACTTTTGAAGAGCAACTAATCTATGCTCAGACCTAGCTAATTCAACATTAACATTCTGATCTCAAGTCTGTGCTGCGTAAAGATAAAATAAGCTCGAACAAAACACAGTAATCGATCTTGGCATTAATCATAAACCTAGTCCAGCGCCTCTTCGAGCTTACGAGCAAGTCACAGTCACCTCCATTACTGCAGTAGTCATGCCGTTTTTAATCGTTAATTAGCGATATCCAGCCAGCGTTTCAATCTACAAATTACTGCAGCTCTCGCTTGCTATGTTGTATATGTGAGTGCATTCGTGCACGTCTCAGACACAATGCGCAGACGTGGCTGAGAATCTTGATGTAGTTATCATTCAAGAGCAGAACGAACTGTAAAATTCCACTCACGTTTACAGTAGAGATCTTTACATTAAATAACATGAATTTAAAATTCACGCTTTTGTAGCATATTTCGCGCATGTATTTGCCTTTTTTTATATTGATATACGACTGCGAAAAAGTTATGAAAATGAGTCTCTGTTGTTTTAGGTTTTTACTTAATTTAAGATTCATGTCTGTGTCTAGTGAAGGAAATGGCGTGACTTGTGTTTGAATATTTTGTTCTTTCTGAAACTACGCCAGAACTTTGCTTGATATATTGGGAATTAATTGAAGTACGGGATCTAGATATAAAAATCTTTTTTAATTTTGAGGTTGAAATGTCTCAGTTGTATTCCATGTTTTATCCATTAACACATCTTTATTTTGTGATTGTTTTGATGGACTAGTTCTCGCTGAACTTGTTACGTCATGCTCGTTTGGAATAACATCCGTATAACGGGTCTGCTGTTGGGCATCACCCTCTTTTGATATCTTAGTAGAATGCACTCTGATGCCTTGTAAATAATAATAAAGCTTTGTCTGTGTTCCGACACAAAACAGTTTAAGAATAGTTGGATTTTATAATGTGTTAGTTATAATAAGTCCAAACTACGATTATATAATAATATTAGTCTTATTTTCAGTACTTTTTTATGGAATACAGGTATCTGATGACACGTGATCTGAAATGACAAGAAGATGGTGTATATTAAGTTAAATTGTTGGTGAGATTCTGAGATATTTTTGACTACTCTTCTGTAAGAGCTCGTTCAATGGTATTTTTTAGTGTTTAGATGAGCTTAACAGGTTGCAATGCATCTTCCAAGAGCATCTCACACATGCTCGATGGTTGAAGTCTAGTGAGTTCACAGACAAATTCATTTGTTCAGTTACCTTTTTCATCAAGAAATATTTCGACCAATTTAACGCTTATCATACACCAAGCTCAAGTCACAGCCAACTGAAGCAGCTATTACTAATTCACGGAGCTTGTATAGTGTGTCACACCAATGTACCACAAGACAGTACGTCCACTAATTCTTGTACCATTCAACATCACAAGACAGTATATCCACTATCTTTTATTCCTATCCACATACTATATTTCTACCACTGGCCTAAGCATCAAGTTCCTGCATAAAAACACTGTGTGTGTCTCTTGTTTCTCTCCATATGAATACGCGCCTGTTACCTAGTTGTACAAGAAGCACTATTCAGCTGTAGAAGGGACATTGCTTCAAATTTTGTTGGTCCATTGAACGTATTCTTGTCAACACTGCAGATAAGCCGCTTGGTTTCTTGCTCTAAATGGAATGCATTTCATTAGAATATTCTGCATACCAGGCCAATCTTATGATGTTTATTTCTGTACACTGATAGCGATTACATTTGTGGTTTGCGAACAATTGAATGAGTTTCAGAGCAGGTAGGCTACTCCAAAGCTGAATCAGATTTCGACGACCTGGGTGATTGACTACCTTCGTCCAGATGTCCGAGCAAATAAAGTATTGGTTTGAAAGCCAGTTTTTATTTGTTTGACGGTTCTCCACGTGTGTGAAAAACTAAATGCCTACTTTGAGGTTTAGTCATAGTTCATTAGCAGTTTGAATGGCTTTAAACTTTGTGATTCATTTCAGACTGGTAGATGAAACAAGACCGTGTTACTGACCATCAGATTCCTGGCATAACAATGAACTGATGTAGTTGAGTGCGATTATTGTATAATAGTCATAGCTACAATACAACAAAATGTAATGATCTTTTAATTGTTTTCTGCGCCGTATTTTTTTGATTATGTCTTAATAAAGTGATTTAATTTCTAAATCTAATATTAAACTTCACTGCTAAAAATAACACTCAGATGTTTATATCTCTTTGAATTATTATCCTGCGATTAAAAACACACACACACTCTTAGTGTGAGGTTTTAGTTAATATTACAATTATAAACAAACGAAAGATATTGTAATATAATTTATTATACATTATTATTGCACGAAGAGTTATAATTATAACAACAACAAAAAACACGTACTTAATAAGCACGTTCAGTGTCTTTGTTCTCGGGAGCACAGATGAGTTGCAATCAAGTCTAGCATGTACGTAAGTATATTCCATAGCTAAATGTAAATATATCACTGAGTTCAATTACAGGTAAGAAATAACGATAATAAATAACGCACGATTTAGTAAGCTTTTCCAGTTTTACTAGAGTGTTTACACAGATTGTAATTAAAACTAAATAAAGAAACGATAATTACTTCATTTTCTGTGATTTTTTTAGAATCTTAGCCATCCTCGTATGAAGAAATAAAAACATACATGAACTCCAAAGTGCAAAATTCACTCTATAAACGATATATATGTTTGTGCGCCAACAATACCGAGCCTGGGACGCGCGTATACCCGATTCAATTTCATTATTCATGAGGATCTTTACCAGCTTTCTCTTTAAATTGAAATTATTTTATGCAGGACTAGATAAATTAATCTATGAGACCTTGAGCGTAGTCAAATATATCAATCGAAAGGGTTTGACCTCCTGATTCCAAAACTATAATTATATCTCAACTCAATCAAGAGATGACGGAGCTATGAGCTAAAAGTTTGTATGTATTCTATGAGCCGCTATGCCGCGGCAAAAAATATTATTAAGGCTATAAAACTTTGCAAGGCAGTAATGACACTATAAACGTCACTCTTTCTCAATATATATGTATATATATATATGTGTGTGTGTGTATATGTATAGAAGTATAACTTTCGGTCATATAATTGTTAAGAGAAAAACAAACGAATATTTTTATTGCTTCAAAACTTTAAAGTATTGTATTCACATTGTTATTATTTTTATATTAACCACTTTCAAAAATTATGTGCATAAGAATTATTATAAATAATGCATTAGAAAAACGAAGAAAAACAACTCAGACGATGTATTCGTGTAATGTTGAATGATAATACATTAAACATATTTACTTTATGGTAAGCGCATTGGTGACTTCGCGTTTTCCGTTCGTTCCTAGTGTCTCAATAAATACTTAATATAATTCTGTAGGCGCCAAAAAGACCAGCTGGTCTCAACTCGCCACGTGACGCGTGCAGACGATTGGCATGTGCATCTATATTTTCATTATTGCTGCTAAGCGATGCTTGCTGGCTACCGTTAGAGTAGAGTGTCTTTAATTTTTATCTCTTCAGTTTGCTCTTATAAAAAATCAATCACATCTTGTTTACTACGATAATTTCAGGCCTCTGGGAAAATTAATAAACTTGCGATGATAAAAGACACGACAGTTGTTATGGTAAAAGGTTTATGGTTAACCTGGCTGTTTTTTTTTTGTTAGTGTAAAAAGTATGAGGATTATTTTAAAGAAAAGGACAGTGCACTGATATATAAGTATTTGGTAAATTACTTGCACAGAATTTTTATGTAGAAAATTACGAGGAATATATAACACTGATTTTCAGTCGACTTTATTTTATTACTTCAGGTACGTGACAATCTAAAGACAAAGTCACTAATCATGTTATTATTATTGGACAAGCTAAGAGATTAGTTTTTTGTATTATTTGAATATTGAAGACTTCGTGCTACAACACTGGCTGATATTTATCTTGCAAAAAAAAAATATTAGCTGATAATTCGGACTTTTATCTTACAACAGCATACTTTCCACAAAACAAAGTGCAAATGGAACTTATAATGCTTTAGCTAAGTAAGATAAGGCAAAATTGTCGATATAAACTAATGCCTATTTGAATAAATAGTGTTGCGTATCTGGTCGTTTGTTAATTTCCGGTATAAATTATTTCCGAGGAACTTCAGCGATACGATTCCTTTCTTAAATAAAACTAGTTTATTCTTTCTCAATGCAACTTTGCAATACATAGAATTTCCACCGTCAATACGTTTGCAATCTCGATAACAAAACACACACTTTATATTACAGTCACTACCGCTCGCTTGACTCAATTATCTGTCTCTATCTATCTACAATTATCTCTCCGCTTTATTTGCCTGGCTTATATACTAAAAAAGAGGGCGCCTGGAAAAGACTAGAGTTGCCAGGACAATTCACGATCCTTCGAGAATCTCATCACGTGACTTTCGCTGTCGTAGCAATAGAGTTGTTTAAACATTTGTTTAACAACAAGTAAAAGCTTGGAATGG